>NC_085875.1:48769753-48854753 GCF_034702125.1 Engraulis encrasicolus | reverse complement strand
GAATAGATTAACAAACAATCTGAATGGGTCTCGTCTCCCTCTTCTTTAGAAAGCTGCCCTAAACGAGCACATCATCATTTCCAATCCCTGGAAGCCCTGGTGGTAGAGGTACCAGCCCATTGGCTACAACCTCTGCTCCCGCTCAGGAAATACTGTTGGGGTAAGACCAATGATGACTGTATATTACATACAATGTCGGGTAAGACCAAGGACTATTACAATGTTGGGGGGAGACCAGTGAAAGTATATTGTATACAATGTTGGGTATACGGGTGTGTGACTGGTGTGCGTGTGCATGCGTGCGTGTGTTGTGTGTGTCTCCCATTACCTGCCAGGCTGGCACATTTTCCCTGAACTTCTCGTTGACGATGCAGCAGATGGACATGAGGTAGGCATTACTGGACACCGCCGGACTGTAGTTCACCCACAGGTAGTTCTCCAGGTACTGGCTAAACTCCAGCAGCATGATCTTGCGGATAGCAAACCTAAACACAGAAGGTGTACGTCAGAGGGCTTCAGCGTCCTCTTTAGCAGTGCAAAGGCACTATTTGGTAGAACGTAACTTGGATATAAATGTTTTAAAGATATCCAAGGCACTCTTTGTCTTCATTAAAAAGCTTTTAATTTAACTGAGCTAGTTCATAATAGGACAAATTCGAATTCCCAACATGCTTCAGTCTGCAATGGCCTTTACTTCATCAGGGCTTTAAAAGCTGGCTGTTTTAATGTGTTCTTCTATGAACTAGCTAATTTAAATTAAAAGCTGTTTAACAAAGACGAAACCTACACAGGAAGAGCAGTAACAAGGTCAACAGAAAGACCAATAACATCAGTGTCATATGCAAAGACTCCAAAAAGGTAGCTGTGGCCTAGTGGTTAAGAGGAGATGGACTTTACATCTGAGAGTTGCAGGTTCGAATCCCACCCTTCCACACTCTACCTCCCTTGAGCAAGACACCTAACCCCACATTGCTCCAGGGACTGTAACCAATGCCCAATCCAAAATTACCGGGTATTAAAGTGACAGCTGAGTGTACTGTGATGTAATGCACTGTGGAATAGCAAAGGGGGTTTCAAACAAAACTTAAAATATTTTATTTCATTAGCCCACATACTTCACTCTCTGAATAAATTATTGTGTAACTTACTTTGATTTGAGGATCTCATTGACATATATGTCTTCCACAACCTATAGTTAAAAGAAGAGCCATTAGACACTAAAAGGGAAAAAACAGGTGGTTGCATGGCAGATAAATAGTTAAGTACAACAAATACAGACTATTGCGAATGCATATTTACCTTGCGGTCAAAGGGGAGCTTTTTCTTTACAAGGGGTGCCCAGTATTTATTTGCCAGCTGAAACAAAACGACATCAGACGACATCAGTCAGTAAAGACACAGTGAGTGACCGCGATACAATTCATGCAGTAGTCATCAATAAGACAATAATCAACATCGACACATGGTAGCTTTATAAGGCATGAAAGGGATATAGTAGTGGGACGTCAGACAACACTATTTTGAACGCGTTGGCCTACCTGTGTGACATATTCTGCGTTGATTTGTGAGACGGAGGGTGCCGCGATTTTCTTCACTCGGGCGTCCTTCTCCATGTTTCAGTCCCGGGTAAGTTAGATGACGAAGTTACTGGTCAAAGACAAGAGACGCGGCTTACCTATTCAGTATATGAACACCATAATTTTTCAAGGGAGAAATTGACAGTAATGAGGATGATGCTCAGAAATCAGCCAGAATCTGAGGAACTAACTGAAGTTGATATCAATGGCGCGCTACGCTAAGTTAACAAAGTCCATATGCCATTTGCTTCTTCTTTGGCGTAGTAGGGTTCAAATATAGACCCACATAGAAGTATACCATAATTCTTTTAATTCCAGTTAAGAATGCGTCTTATTTACCTTTTTAATTTCGTAGAAACAACCACTCAGTTTCCAAACATCATTCAAAAACGTGAACTCAACGTGAGGAGGAAGTTGTTGAACTGATAGCTTCCGGGTTTAAATTATAACTTTACTTCAAAGTAAAGGTTCACTAGAACTTCCATAATAAAAGCTCTTTGCTATAGACTTATCGTGACTTTATTTATATATTTATTTATTTATTTATTTAATCATCTATTTATCTATTTATCTGTTTATGATCCCTTTCAAATGTGAGAGCATAAGACATGAGAGTACTGAGTGGCTTAAAAAGTACTACTCTCCTCGTTAAACTGTGAAATGAACTAATTAATTAGCAAATATTGGATTTTACTGCATATTCTTATAATTATATACTATATGTATATATAACATTGTAGAAAGAACGTCAGTCACAAAATCTAAAACCTGCCTCTCCCGTTTTGCCCATCTGAGCACAAACATAAGCAAGTCTCACTTTAAACCACTGGAGGGCGTGCGATACTATTTTGTGCACAGCCTGGACAAATGTACATTGTACATGTATGTCCACCAGAGTTCTTCCTATTTTTTTAGTAGACAGGTCTATTACTTTTTTATCATTGCACAGTAGGCTACAAGAAAAAGCTACTCAAGCAAAACAGACAGAAAGCAAAACTGAAACTGGTGACACTTCACAGTTGAAATCAAATTCTGCATGGTTCAGTCAGCGAGCAAAGCCAGGGTCCTAAAATGCCTGGTAGGCCTAAGTGTTCAAATGTGTAATGTGGTGAGGATGTGTGTAATGATGGAGAAAGATAAATATTCAGTCACCCACCCCACGGCAAACAGACTTTGTGACAGTGAATTGAAAATGCAGGAGATTCTGGGTGTTGGAGCAATCTTTTCTTTTGAGTAATGCTAAAGTTAATGGTTAATTGGTTTATTGTTTTTAATGATTATTTTGCTAGATTAATTATTAGTATTTTAGTATTGTCATAATTTTAATAATAAAAGATCATTCTTGTTACTTGTTTAGTTAATTGCTTTGCTTTAGTCATTTTCTTTGATTTATTTGCAGACATATTATTTGAACACTTGGGGGCAGTAGTGGGCACAGGTACACCTGTATATAGGTAAGAAGTAGGTAGTGATCTGTGTTGGCACCTGGGTGATGGGCATATGTTTTTTTTCCCAGAGCGAAAGATGCCATGTGTTTGCTCAACTGGAATAAAATAAACCACCATCAACTCTAGAACTTTGCCTGGAAATTGGACTTTGTCATGCCTGCGTACATTACCTGCCCATGGTGCCTGAAGTGTTCCGTTTGATTTAAGTTTAATTTGATTTTGTTTGACAAACGGCCACTACACTGTGTTTATACAGTAAAGTAACACAATGTAGGGCTGTATATCAAATTTATATCGTGATATCAATATTGACTGAAATAATCGTGATATTGATTTTTCTCATAATTGAGCAGCCCTAACCCAATCACACCTATTAAGGCCTTCCATTGAAAAAGTCAAAAAGGCAAAGTTAGTCAATAAAGACATACACTGTGTATAAATGTATAACATAACAGGTACTACTCCTCTACTGTCTTATTGAGGGTAAACTCTCATCACCAGGTGGTGTTGGCATCTGCAGGTCAGAGTGGTCAGCTGGGAATATGGCAGCTGGTCTGGGAGGGGTTAAAGAGTTACAAAAGCTGATCATTCTCTTACACAATATATTTTGGTGCTGGTTAGTGGTTACACGTATGCAGATATTTAAAAATGTGGGTATTTTTTTAAATGTGTTGGCATATAAACATGTCATGTGGATAACTCCATTCTGACAGGTGCCCCACAGAAGTGACACACCCCACAGAATGAAAAGGCATTGGAGTTTTGTTGATATGTAAAACACATTATGCGACATAGCCTAGAAATCTAGGCGCTCGTAGCTGAGGCAAATTTATTTTTCTCCCAGGTATGGGATATGGATCATAATAGGCCGGGAGCCCAGACGGGCCAGCATAATTGGGAAGGTTACCAATTTGTATGGGTATTAAGATGTCTGGCATGGTCCCCAGATAGAGGAACAGCACGTCTGCCGGGTTCCCTCTGGTAGGTGTGGCAATGAGGGGGGTAAAACTGGCCCCCAAAAAAATGGGCTAGATCAGCTGGTGAGGTTATCACTTGAAGCCTGTTGTTGTCATGGTCCCCTGATTGAGGAATGGCCACTGCCAGACATGTTTGATGGTGGGGGATATATAGGCTAGGTCATTCACATAAGGTTTGAACCAGACATGGCACAAACAAAGTCAAATGAGCCCAAGGCACCTGCAAAAATGCCTGCTGAATGTCTAAGCCCTTTTTGGGCAAATGTGCCCTCTGCCTATTAAGACCTAAATATCTCAGCCTCTGAAACAAATAAAAACATGAGTCCTATGAGATCAGTTAGCCGCCAGCTTGTCTCATAGGACTCAATGTTAATTGCTTGCTTGGAGGTAAAATCAGTAACGGAGCTCGCGGGTGAGTTCTACGTCACCACTCTTAACTGTTTGATGATTGGCTAAACACTGAGAGAACCGAGCTCGAGACTTTCGCCAGACGATGTGCGGAGTCAAAATCTTTGGGTGGAGTACATGGATGGCGTCGCCAGGCTAGCCAACGTCCCCCTTTAGTAATAAAAAATAAAATAGGCTAATGCCCCCCAATGGCAACTGAGCACCCCTCCTCTCAGCTGCATCCTTCTCAATGCCTCACCCACCCCACGGGCACCCTGATGCCCCCTCGCTGTGCTGTAGAGTCCCTGTTGAGAAACACTGGCTTATAGACCTTTAGGCCTGGAGGTTTTGCACCTGTGCTACCATGCTTAAAGGTCGCTGACAATGGGAGGTCATGGGTACATAGCCTGACTTCTCTCCAGATCAGACCTGGGCAGTTCCGCACAGCTTCATGAGAGCCAGGTTAATAAGTTCAAGCCCCGAGTGGCAAACTAGCACGCGATCATTTCCGTCACATAGGCAGTTAGTGGTTTGTTGGTGTAAAGTGAGCCACATGTCAGAGTTCACAAGACACACGTCAAGAGTGCATCCTGTGTTAAGCCAGGTGACCATGACAGTGACAGACTGCAGAGCCGTGGATGAGGAGGGGGTTTGCATTTAGAAATTGCTATCTGTAAAGAATTTTAAGTCATACATCTGATGGAGCACAGCTGATCTAGTACCTACCTACACACAGTACATAGTGTGTATGAGTGTCCATGCATATTCAAGTGTCAGCAGATAGTTTCATGTGGGATTTTTTTCAGGTGTGCCTGTGGTGCCCCCAAGACATTTGGTGCCATATGCGAACGCCTTGTCAGCCCATGCCTATCGCCGGCCCTGCAGTATAGTGCTGATTATGGGGGTGCTGTGGTGCATTGTGATACAGGATACCATACCATGAACGTACAAGTTGCAACTGGGGACCCGGGTTCAAGTCCGACCTCCTGGGTTGTTTCCCAGCTTTACCTTATCTCTGTCTTGGTTCCACTCGGTTCTTGTCAACGCTTCACTGTCACTTTCAAATAAAGGCATTCAACCCTTGGTGCAGAGCCTCTGTTTTAATCTTATTGTCTTAAGAAAATGAGGCTCTTCTATTATATGATTTACCTCTTAACTTAAGCTGGTTTACTCCTGAACCAGCTTTGAAGCATAGGCCCCAGTTGCCTTACACCAAAAGATGGGTGGGTGGAGTGAATGGCCAGTGTGATCTCTCTTTTCCTTTTTCTCCACCAGGACTGAGGCATCCTGTCCCCTCAGTACACTGGTCCCTGGACAGTCACTGTCCCCATACACTGGTCCCTGGACAGCTATTGTCCACATACACTGGTCCCTGGACAGCTATTGTCCACATACACTGGTCCCTGGCCAGCTATCGTACACATACACTGGTCCCTTCTAGGGGTCTAAATCACAGCCTCCATGACGATACTATTCAATATGGATTTCTTAAGGCAGCATGTCGATTATTTGCGATGCTTAAGAACGTCCCACAATACCATATGATTTGATTTGATTCGATTTCTTCCCAGTTACTTTTCCACTTCCATTCATCAACTGTCAGAGAATCTCTTGTGCTTGTAGGAGTGTACTGTATGTGGCACAGTACCTGAGTGAGGGCTGAGGAAAATAGGCCAATGTGGTTACTCTCTGATGTCATTCAAGGTCAAACACAGATACAGCAGTGCAGGGGCATAGCAGCAAATTGTGGGCTCTTTGTACAATCACAATGGACACCCACCTGCAGCCTTATATCTACATAAATCAGACACTGTGTGGGCTCCCGTATATACATGGGCCCTAGTGACTCAGTCACACTTTACACCCCTGTACGACACCCCTACAGCACTGCAACAGAAGAGGCGGGGGGAATTCTATTATTGTGTAACCCCCTTTAGTTGTACATTAAACACCTTACATAACAACCGCAAACATACGATGCTGGTCAATGAGCTTATTGCTCAGGCAAATCACATGTAAACAACACACACAGTTTAAGGAAGTTTTAGTTTCATTTTGATTCATTTTTGTTGCTGCAGTTTGATTTCTCAGAGATAAAATAAAGAAGTACAGAATACTCACAGTGCACACAAGCTTGCTTGCTTGCAAAACGATGTATCCACCATTTGTGACTTCTGCATTTTATTATTGGAAATGACTATTCAGAAGTCCTATCATCTATGTGTGAATTCTTGCCGTTCAAATATTTTGGGTCTATTCTTTTTAAACCTATATAATGTAAAATGCATAACATTGCAATGCAATGCAATGCAATGGAATGCCCAATACAAAAAATATGACAAAGATATACATCATTTTGCAATGAAGCTTTTCATGTATTCCCTGTGTACTGAATGGTAAACACATGCATCTGCATGGCCTGCATGCAGGGATGAAGGGAACAAAACAGCTGCTTTACACCTGGGCCTTTCTCCCATGCTACAGATAAGGCTTTATCTAGGCTTCCTTCTTTCAAGAAAAAAAAACAAGTGTGTGTGTGTGTGTGTGTGTGTGTGTGTGTGTGTGTGTGTGTGTGTGTGTGTGTGTGTGTGTGTGTGTGTGTGTGTGTGTGTGTGTGTGTGTGTGTGTGTGTGTGTGTGTGACTGCATGCACGTACGGTATGTGTGTGTCTGTCTGTGTCAATGCAAGTGTTTCTGTGTGTGTAGCAGTCCCCATCCCATATAAAGTGAGTGTGCGTGGGTGTTACTTCAGGTGTCTCCTCTCTGAGACGTGAGCGCATGAGGATGATGATGAAGCTCCTATTGCTGGCCGCGCTGCTGGGTCTGGGTCTGGCCCAGCACAACCCCCACTACAAGCACGGCCGCACCTCCATAGTGCACCTGTTCGAGTGGCGCTGGGCAGACATCGCCGCCGAGTGCGAACGCTACCTGGGTCCCAACGGCTACGGAGGAGTGCAGGTAAGTCCAGCTTCGTGTTGTGTAATGTTGTGTTGTGTTGTGTTGTGTTGTGTTGTGTTGTGTTGTGTTGTGTTGTGTTGTGTTGTGACAGGCCTATGTTATTATATTATATTATATTATATTATATTATATTATATTATATTATATTATATTATATTATATTATATTATATTATATTATATTGGAGGTGTGCAGGTATATGCATCATCATGTTGCATTATATTATATTATATTATATTATATTATATTATATTATATTATATTATATTATATTATATTATACTATATTGGAGGTGTGCAGGTATATTCATCATCGTGTTGCATTATATTATATTATATTATATTATATTATATTATATTATATTATATTATATTATATTATATTATATTATATTATATTATATTATAGATACAGTTCATAGATAGATATCATCTTAAATTCACACACACTCACAACAGTTCTTCATCATGTCTTTGAGCAAATACAAATGACACAATTTGACAGTTGTGATTGTTACACAAATGTGTTACTGTATATTGTATTTCAAAACATACCAAAGGGAAGTATGATTTTATCTGATAATGAACTTTTGACACCAATAGTCATTAGAATATCTTTCTGTTTGTTGTGACACACATTGAACTGTGTCTGTGTATGAAACTGCTATTGAAATGAATTTGACTTCACTTATGTAGTATTTGAAAAGTTTAATTTTGATGAAAGGCTAGCCGAGTTTTCAACAAATCTCAGGAATCAGACCTGGTGTTGTCCATTAGTAGTAAACCTTAACAGTAGGACAATAAGTGTGAAGTGAATCTTTTATACATTGAAGGTTAGTGTCTGATATATATTGTAGAAAAGCCACACTCTCGGTTGTGATTCTTGTATTCTATTTTAGTGGGTTAGCGTGACAGGCTTCTGGGTTAGTGGGTTAACATGACAAGCTTGTCATGCTAACCCACTAAAATAAAAAAACAAGAATCACAACTGAGAGTGCGGCTTCTCTACAGAATATGAACTCAAGTACCTTGTAAAAAACAATTGGGAGTTGAGCGCACTTTCTGAAAAAAGACGAATGTCTGATGTAAAAACTCTGTTCTGCACAGATCTCCCCTCCAAACGAGCACATCATCATTTCCAATCCCTGGAGGCCCTGGTGGCAGAGGTACCAGCCCATTGGCTACAACCTCTGCTCCCGCTCAGGAAATGAGAACGAGCTCCGGGATATGATCACCAGGTGCAACAATGTCGGGGTAAGACCAATGACAATACACTACAATATGGGGTAAGACCAATGATGACTGTATATTGTATACAATGTCGGGTAAGCCCTAGGACTATATATTACAATGTTGGGGTGAGACCAATTACTATATATTACAATGTCAGGGTAAGATCAATGACTATACATTACAATATTGGGATAAGACCAATGATGACTGTATACTATATTGTATATAATGTTGGGTAAGAACAAGGATTCTGTATTACAGAATTGGGTTAAGACCAACGAAAGTGTATATATATATATATATATATGTGTGTGTGTGTGTGTGTGTGTGTGTGTGTGTGTGTGTGTGTGTGTGTGAGAGAGAGAGAGAGAGAGAGAGAGAGAGAGAGAGAGAGAGAGAGAGAGAGAGAGAGACAGAGAGAGAGAGAGAGAGAGAGAGAGAGAGAGAGATATTAACACTGATGCTCCACTAATGTCCCTGGCAGGTGAACATCTACGTGGATGCTGTGATCAATCACATGTGTGGCTCAGGGGGAGGTGAGGGCCACCACTCCAGCTGTGGCTCCTACTTCAACGCGGGCGGGAAGGACTTCCCCTCCGTGCCCTACACCTCCTGGGACTTCAACGACGGCAAGTGCAGGACCGGCAGTGGAAACATCGAGAACTACAATGACATCCACCAGGTATGGCTGCCATTATACTTTTACATCACATATGCAGTAGGTCAATGAACCTCCACTGAGGAGTCCCCCATACTTGGTGATGTATGACGATGGTGTAGTGTTTATGTGACGCAAATTATTGTGTTTGATGAATTAAACAACGGCAAGTGCTGGTAGTGGCAACATTCAGAACTACGATATTTGCCAGGTCTGCTATCATCACACCTTGAATATTAGTGAAATACTGGAGTAACATCTTTGTCATGCGTCGCTGTTGTTGTCAGATGTGTGACTGTTGCCTAGTGAGTGTTCTGGAGAGGGACTATTATTATTATGATTAGTAGTAGTAGTAGTATAGCAATAATAATGATTATTATTATGTAATATTATTATCAGGTGCGTGACTGTCGTCTGGTGAGTCTCCTGGACCTGGCTCTGGAGAAGGACCATGTGCGCTCCAAGACGGCGGACTACATGAACGCGCTGATCGACATGGGCGTGGCCGGATTCAGGGTGGACGCCTGCAAGCACATGTGGCCCGGCGACATGAAGGCCGTGTTCGAGAGGCTGCACAACCTCAACACCCAGTGGTTCGCTGCCGGCGCCAGGCCATTCATGTTCCAGGAGGTAGGGAAATGGGATTACTACTGTATTTGTTATCCGTGGTAAAAGTAGTATTAGAAGTAGTAGTTGTAGTAGTACTAGTTGTAGAAGCAGTAGTCGGAGTAGCAGCAGTAGTTAAGTAGTTGTAGTAGTAGTAGCAGTAGTAGTAGTAACAGAAGTAGTAATAGTAGTAGTAGTAGCTGTAGTAATAGTAGTATTAATAGCAGCAGCTACGTAGTAGTAGTCCTGTAGTAGTAGTAGCAGCAGCAGTATTAATAACAGTAGTAGTAGCAGCAGTAATAATAGTAGTTGTAGCAGTAACAGAACTAGTAGTAGTAGTAGCTGTAGTAGTAGTAGTAGCAGTAGTAATAGTAGTACTAGTAGTAGTAACAGCAGCAGCAGCAGTAGTACTACTAGTAGTAGCAGCAGCAGTAGTAGTAGTAGTAGCAGCAGTAGTAGTAGTAATAGCAGTAGTAATAGTAGCAGTAGTAGCAGCAGCAGTAGTAGTAGTAACAGAACTAGTAGTAGTAGTAGCTGTAGTAGTAGTAGTATTAATAGCAGCAGTAGTAGTAGTTGTTGGGTTTCAGGGCCCCCTTGGTTCTTTGGTCCCTGGGCCTGGGCCCGGTTGGCCCGTGCATTACAGTAATCCATCCCTGCCTCCATCTCTCTCCTTCAGGTGATTGATCTGGGCGGGGAGCCCATCACATCCAGCGAGTACTTCTTCCTGGGCAGGGTGACCGAGTTCAAGTACGGCGCCAAGCTCGGCACGGCAGTGCGCAAATGGAACGGAGAGAAGCTCAGCTTCCTCAAGTGAGTCCTCATTACACTGCAGTGCGTGGGTGCGTGCGTGCATGCGTGCGTGTGCACGCGCCTGTGTACAGTGTTAATAGCATACAAGTAATTTTCTCCATGTGCTTGCAGGAACTGGGGTGAGGGCTGGGGCTTCATGCCTGACGGCAACGCACTGGTGTTTGTGGATAACCATGACAACCAGAGAGGCCACGGCGCCGGAGGAGCTGCTATCCTCACCTTCTGGGACGCCAGGTATGATATATGTGTGTACACCTTCTAGGACCTTAAAGGTGCACTGTGTAGGATGGTGGCCAGAGGAGGTATTGCAACTATGCTGCTCATTGAAACTTTGCTGCCAATTGTCAAATTCAATCTTTTCATGAATGTTTACTAATTAGTTGCTAGTATGACCAAAGAATAGTACGTTTTACATCTAAAAATGTCTATTTCTGAAAATTCAAAATGGTGGACCGTAGAGAAGATCTCCCTGTAGAGCAATCCCCCTGTAGAGCCCCCGGTGAGAAACACTATTCTAGATGCAGCTTATAGGCTCTCAGGTCTACATGTACTGCACATGCACTGTGATACTGTTACCCTCCAGGAACACATGTATGCTAAATGCACCTTCTAGGACCTTAGGTACACTGCATGCACTAGGACCTAAAGTGCATTATAGCCAGGTATTATATTATACCCGCACTTTGCTGTTGCCCTGTAGCACCTCCGACTGTATTGGACTTAATCTGTTGGTTTGGAAGGGGTGCAAAGACACAATGGACACAGGCCTCTTTATCAGACAAAAGATCTCGTATTACACCACTCTAGACTCTCACTTCTGGGTGCTGCAATACTTCCTCTGTCCTGACAGTAGGGTCATTGTGGCCTGGCTGTAAAACACTGCAAGCCAGTTAAATGTAAGGTAAACTAAATGGTAAACTAAAGGTAAGTTGCCCTGCTGCCCAGTTTGTAAGTGAACTCAACTCGAGGCTTTCGCAAGTTGAATTAACTTACAAACTACAGCTTGTCGTCCCACTGTCTCATTGATACAGCTATCAGACAGGTAATATAAACTTGTTGTCACTTATAAAAGCTTGTTGCTTGTTGTCTAATAGACACAGCTTGTCATCACATCTATGACGTTTTTAATCAGTCATGGCTGGACCTATCATGTCTCTCACCTCTCCAAATACCAAACCCAAAAAGTCCGTATTGCTTATATGCTTTTAAGCTTTTACATGAATCTTTTTTTTTCAAAGATCCATTTCGGCCACGTCCGTGCTCTTAGTGAGTGAGCCATCCAATGGGACTACCGTAAATTGGTCAAGATAGCATGTAGGCTGCTCATTATATTTTGCAGTGTTACGCAATTCAACATTTCTAACTTCATATCTCACACTCATCTAGTTGGTTCAACCTCAAAGTGTTGAATTATTATCATGAAGTTTACTGTGGTCACTTTATTAGCAATCTCACACATATGGTCACATGGTCACATAGTCACATGGTCAACAGGTACGTGACAAGGTGTGGGAAAGCTGCAAGATGCTGCAACTTCACACAGCCTTTCATCACCTCAGTGCATCCTTGTTCAGTTTAGTTCGATTTCAGTTTAGTTCTGTTTTAGTTTCATGATAGTGTTATTGTGAAAGTTCAGTTTGCCTCAAAAAGAAGAATCATTTCACAGTTCTTAAACAACGTCCTCATGACTGATGGGTGGCCTAACAGCTTTTATTGAGATAAAGCTACAAATTGCATGTTTTAGTTTTACATAGCACAAATAGCTTTTGTCAGTAAACTGTGAAGGTTTCAGATAACAGTAGGCATACTTAAACACTGAATTGTAAACTGCTTCACTGTCATACTCTTAGGCTACAGTATGGGATTTAACAAAATGTATGTTCAATTCACTGAATACACTCCAATAACTCTTAGGTGACTGTTGCGTTGATGGTTTTCAAGATGTGGAAAGAGTTGAAGTCTGCACGCTGTACAGTACACTTTGAAGGTTTATGCAGGTCATCATTATGACTGATGAAGACCTTGTTGAACCCAAACATTGTATGACCTGAATGAAACTTCAAAGTGGAGCTACAGTGTGCAGACTTTTACTCTTTCCATTGTTAGATATGCCTTTGTCCTGCACTTGGCTTCAGCGAGGTGGGATGTGCAAACTCTTATTCTTATGAGGCTTTCAAGATGTTATAATATGGTGATAGGGTGTGGAGAGATCCTTCTTTGTCTTGTAGCCTCTTACTGCAGATGAGCCCATTGACAGGCCTATTGACTCTTTGCTGAAAACACAGAACTACATTGTTACAACATTGCCATGACAATGCAGAGAGTATTGTGTAGCTGATTAAGACATGATTGGTCATTACCATTTTTGGTGACAATAAAGTTATAACAGAGGCTCTGTACTAAGGGGTTAAAGCTCAATAAGCAACACATTGGACTGAAACGTGCAACATAGTGTTGCAAAAGTGTTAACCTTGTTACATCCGCTAGATTTAACAGGCCAATATGACATAAACCATTGCGTACATGAAGAAAAAAATAACAAGTAGGTGTAATGTGCCTTCCGCATTAAATTGTAAATAAAGAGTAACTGGAGTCATACCCAGTGCTATATTACAATTCCACTGAGTCACCCCAGGCATCCATTTTATAGTGTGTAGCTGTGTCTGCCCAGGATGTAATGTATTAGATATCCATGGATCTAATGTTGGCCCACCCTACGGAATCAACAGAGTCATTATACATGTCTTAATCTTACTGTATACATACACTACACTAAGTCAGGGACGTCGTTAGGTCTATTTTAGGGGGGCTTTAGCCCCCCCTACATTAGTATTAGCCCCCCCTGTAACGATTTTGCAAAAAAAAAAAAAAATTTTTTTTTTTTTTTTTTAATTTTTCCAAAAACAAATGCAGTAAAGCACTGAATACGAACCACCAAGAAGGCAAGTTAATCTGAATACAAGTTTATGGTTGCTTATTTATTGTTTAATGCCACTTATATCCTACTGCACAGCAATAAAAGCAGGGTGCACAGCAATATGTTATGCGGAGGGGAAACAGGTAGAGGATTGTGCTTTGTGACTAACAACACCTCGAGAAAAGTGTAATTACTTACACGGATGAAATCTTCAGACCCAAAGTACCAATTTTCACTCACAATATCCGTGTAATAAATTAATTTGACATTGTCTTGAAATTATAGTTGAGTTTTTAATATTTGTCTTAACAGTTTGAAAACACACATGAACTGATTAAAATAGCTACTAATGGAGTAAAAATGGCCAAATATCTGCCGGGGATGCATAGTTTTCCAAGTAAGGAACCTGTTTGAATGAATCGCTTCCTGACCACTGCTTCTCCTGGAGACGCGTAGTTAGTAACTCCTTAAAGTTCCTAGTCCTTGTGTAAATTATGCTCTCAGCATTTTTATCTAATCATATTAACTTCCGTACATAATATTCATCAGTTGAAACATTTTGAAATGTTTTGTTTAGCTTACATATAAGGAATGTTCATTAAAATGTTCATTAAAAATCACTGTAACTAGTGATCAAAAATCGGTATGGTGCTCTTAAAATAATTGTTCAAGAAGACGCTTTTTAGGTGGGCAGGTGCGTAGGATATTATCCCAGTGGGGTTGTCATTCAAGTGTAAAGAAATCCTGCATACTGTCCACTCCACCAACAAATTTTAATACAACATGAAGAAGGTCGGATGACCGAAACAATGTATTAAAGTTTGTTGGTGGAATGGACAGTGTGTGGGATTTCTTTGCTCTTAAAATAATGAATTCATAGACAAAACCTTAGCAGGTGAGATGAAAAAATTTCGGCGCGCGCTGCGCGCGCGCATTTTCTTCCTCTGGGGCTAAGCCCCACCTGTCTCTCAAACCTAGTGACGGGCCTGCACTAAGTGTTTCATTTCCAGTGCCTGTCCAGGATTTATAAGTTGGCTATGGGTCTGATTATTTTGGCCCACCCTTACGGTGTTACCAGGGCCATTAAAATGTGTTCATCAAGACTAATGCTGTGGCTGAAATTGCTCACTTGTGCACATCGGGCCCTATGTTTCAGTGCGTATGGCGTATTGATTACACACTGAAACATTGTCCATTTGAGACACAGTATAAATGATACATTTCCATTGTCTATGCAGGATGTACAACATGGGCATGGCTCTGATGCTGGCCCATGTAGGAGCGGAAAAAAGGATCTGCACACTGCTTGCAAAAGACTTAATTTATTAGGAGCAATGTTTCAATCGTGACGAACATGATCGAAACGTTGCTCCTAATAAATTAAGTCTTTTGCAAGCAGTGTGCAGATCCTTTCCCGCTCCTACATGTCACAGTTTTTTGATTTGGCACCTGCTGATGCTTTTTTGCTGGATGTGCGCACTTTCCACTACACTCTGATGCTGGCCCACCCTTATGGAGTCCACAGGGTCAATAGAAATGTGTTAATGTTACAGAGTCTAGATTAAATGTTACATTTCTGCAGCTAATGTGTGTCTGTGTGTCTGTGTAGGATGTACAAGATGGCCATGGGTCTGATGTTGGCCCACCCTTACGGCGTCACCAGAGTCATGTCCAGTTTCAGCTGGGACCGCAACTTCGTCAACGGCAAGGTAACAACTGCCTGATTATCATCGACTTTCAAATCTTGTACAGAGACTTGGGTCTGACCATTTGCATAAGCATAAACGTTTCCCAAACGGCATGGTTGACCCGCCTCCCTCGGTTTGCTACTGGTCGAGGCCAGAAAAGGTTGTGCTGAGGCTCAAGCCACTGAATTTCTTTGTCCCAATAGAACAGCTCTGCTTAAGCCACGTCACTGCCTTGAACGTCTACGCAGGTCCGTTATAGCTGATCAAAGTTAGTTGCTTCCCGACTAAGTGGGTGAATGTTCCTATTTCTCCGGAGCTCAGAAACGATATGTATATTGGAGATGACCTGACTAGTAGCAACACCAAAGACTGCGTCACTAGGAGGACGTGGCTAAGGTAACAATGTCAGAACAAAAAAGAATCAGATTTAACACTCTTACTTTGTCAATGGCAAGGTAATAATGCCATAGAACAGACCAGAGTCAAATGTTAGACTCTTACTTGTATTGGTCTACTCTCCAAGTGTTAAATTATCTCTACAAAATTGACTGAGTAGACAAGATGAGTCGAGACGCGAGATGAGAATGTGTCTCACTATGACTGCATTTTCAGTAACACTTCACCATCTGTTTTCCTCTCCTCAGGACCAGAATGACTGTGTGTGTGTGTGTGTGTGTGTGTGTGTGTGTGTGTGTGTGTGTGTGTGTGTGTGTGTTTGTGTGTGTGTGTGTGTGTGTGCGTGCGTGCGTGCGTGCGTGCGTGCGTGTGTGTGTGTGTGCGTGTGCGTTTCACTAACACTTCACCATGTGATTTCCTCTCCTCAGGACCAGAATGACTGGATGGGTCCCCCTAGTCACCCCGACGGCTCCACCAAGCCCGTGCCCATCAACGCCGACAGCACCTGTGGAGACGGCTGGGTCTGCGAACACAGATGGAGACAGATCAGGTATGGAGGGTGCTACCGTGGCTCTAACAGTAGCCACTGGGCTGCTACGCCAGAGACCTGGGTTCGATTCCGGCCCGACGGGGTCATTTGCCGATCTTTCTGTCTCTCTCTCCCCAAACGTTTCCTGTCTCTCTCGACTGTCCTGTCACTAATAAAGTCTAGAAAGACCAAAAAAAGAGATAAGGTAATGGAGGGCGGGGCCTCCGTCAGCTTTGGCTAGGCCCGGGACAATGTCAATGAGGACCCAATTCGGGTCAATGTAGTGTGTGTGTGTGTGTGTGTGTGTGTGTGTGTGTGTGTGTGTGTGTGTGTGTGTGTGTGTGTGTGTGTGTGTGTGTGTGTGTGTGTGTGTGTGTGTGTGTGTGTGTGGTTGTGTGTGTGTGGTTGTGTGTGGTAAACTGACATTTATAAGGAAGAGTGTTTACTCATGGTGGTTAGGATGCTGCCCAGTCATCGTATTACTATAAATATGACTTAAAAAGGTGTTAAGGTTGGAAACGTGTCAATGTGTGTGTGTGTGTGTGTGTGTGTGTGTGTGTGTGTGTGTGTGTGTGTGTGTGTGTGTGTGTGTGTGTGTGTGTGTGTGTGTGTGTGTGTGTGTGTGTGTGTGCGTGCATAAAACATACATAAAAGATGGTCTTAGTTTCAGCTTCAGAAAGTTTCATGAAAAAAATATTCTATTCACAGCAGTGATGAGAGTGAGTAATAGGGGTGTGTTAGTAAAGGTTAGAGTAAGATTGTAGTGAAGAATTGCTGTAGTCACAGTAAGTTACGAATGACTAAGAAGACGATAGTCATAGTGGTAATAGAGGTAGTGTAGTTGTTGTTGCAGCTGTTACAATGTACAATCTTTTCCTCTATCCCAATTTGACCGTGGTCCATATATTTGTCATTATTGATCATTTTCCGTGTGCTCACAGTGTGCTCACGTACCCCTGGTTGGGAACACTGCTTTACATAACACTTAGCTGACGCTTTTGTCCAAAGCAACTTAGATGTACAGTACAGACCAAAAGTGTGGACTCGCCTTCTAATTTAATTAATTCTCTTTATTTTTGTAGCTATTTACGGAACATAGTACATTTTCAGAGAGGGCATCAAAACTGTGAATGAACACATGTATAATTATGTGCTTAACAAACAAATGAAAATATATACAAAATAAAAAACAATTATTTAAAAAATATAAAAAAATGCCAAACAGTGACGTCAACACAGCAAACCTGAGGGCCCCACACATTTCAACAAACTTATTTTTCTGTCTATATTCAGGTAAAAACACCCAGTCAGTCAAGTCAATCTTAATTGATACAGGCAAAACAAGAAATATTTTCTTTATCTGATAATGGATCACTTGGTCAAACATAGCTGGTTATCTAGGTGAAACAGTGTTACAAAAACTAAAAGTAAAAGTGAAAAACCGTGCCACAGATTCCCTCCAACACAGGTTTGACCTCTCCAAGTAACTGGCTGTGACTCAATATCAGATCAAGAAAATGTCTATAAAATGCTTGTATTGGCAAGTGTTTAAAACTAGGTTTTAGGTCTCAAAACTCTAGTTCTACAATTCTAGTGAGTTATTGGAGGACTTTAACGTTCAATTTAGATTGACATGACTGACTTGGCATTTGTACTTGAAAATAGACAAAAAATAAACTTATTGAAATGTGTGGAGCCATCAGTTGTGCCGTGTTGGCGTCAGGTGGATAGACAGCTGACATTGCTGTTGGACAACAGCTAGAATGATATTTTTTGGTGAGCACATAATTCTACATGTGCTCATGAACAGTTTTGATGCCCTCAATGAAAATACACACTGAAAATCTAAGAAAATAAAGAGAATGCATAAATGAGAACTGTACTGTATATAGGGTATTAGTTACAGTCCCTGGAGCAATGTGGGGTCAGGTGATCAAGTTTGGTTAGATGCCAAAGTCTAGTTGTAATGTGATGTTAGATGCCAGTTGTGATAGCCAGCCTAAGAATGCGCTGCAACATTTTCCCCTGACGTTTATTTGCCCTCTCTGTTGCCAGAAACATGGTGATTTTCCGTAATGTGGTGAACGGACAGCCCTTCTCCAACTGGTGGGACAACCAGAGCAACCAGATCGCCTTCGGACGCGGCAACAGGGGATTCATCGCCATCAACAACGATGACTGGTAAGGGAGATTAAAGGGAAACTAGAGCACTACACCAATGATGACTGGTAGGGCAGATTAAAGGGAAACTTGTATTTTTTTCACACACCTTCACCTGGCAGGTGCGTCGGAGATGGCCCATGGGTCACTCATCAGACAACTTGAAAAAAATCAAGCACACTGACCATTTCACTGTTTTCCTTAATACACAACATGTATATCCTAGACCTTTATTCAGTCCTAGATCTTCATCAGGTTTCTAATGAAGGTCTAGGATCGAAACGTTGCGTATTAAAGAAAACAGTGAAATGGTCAATGTGTGGGAGTTTTTTCAAGTTGTCAGGGGAGATTAGAGTGAAACAAGAGCACAAGGCCCAGTTCAACTTTGAGTGAATTTTGACAAAAAAAATATTTGCTGTTGTCAAACAGGGGATTATCCTTTTATTTAGTCTACAATAGACAATTTGAGGGGCATTTGTCTATTTTATTTTACTAAGGTGGCCATTGGCAGGCTTATGATGAGGTCAATGCAGGGCGCTGGGAGGCTAATGGTGAGGTACAGGTAAATTGAGAACCAATGACCTACTGTATTGCATGTGCTGCTACAGGAACATGGACGTTGGGAGGCTTATGATGAGGTACAGTACAGGGGGCGTTTATTCAAAAAGGTTTGAGAACCAATGACCAACTGTACTGTATCGTTTGTGCTCCTACAGGAACATGGACGTCACCCTGAACACAGGTCTGCCCGCCGGCACCTACTGTGACGTCATCTCCGGTGACAAGGATGGCGGCAGGTGCACCGGCAAGCAGGTGCAGGTGGGCGGAGATGGACGCGCCCACTTCTACATCAGCAACATGGACGAGGACCCATTCATGGCCATCCACGCTGACTCCAAGCTGTAAACCCATAAACACCCATTCATGTTCACCCACGCAGATTCTAAGCTAGTAAGCTAAGTAAACTGATTCATAAAGACTGTAAACTCTAAAATAATAAATTAAGACAAATAAAAGACAAATAAAATAAAAATTAAGGCTGTGCCTGTTTCAATGAGTTGGGGTGGGGGTTATTTTCTGATTATACTGAGTTCTAACATGACCAGCAGTTTCAGTGATAGATAGTTATAAGAGACACACACACACACACACGCACACACACACACACACACACACACACACACACACACACACGTACACACACACACACACACACATGGACACACACACAGAGGGGGGGGAAAGGGAGGAGGTAGAGAGAGAGAGAGAGAGAGAGAGAGAGAGAGAGAGAGAGAGAGAGAGAGAGAGAGAGAGAGAGAGAGAGAGAGAGAGAGAGAGAGAGCATATAGCAAAATTAGAATAGGGATTTAGGCCTATTGTGTCATTCCAATGAAACAGGATGACAGGCTGCAGGGAAAAAGCCAGGATTCTGGGTTCCAATATGAAGAACACAGGACAGCCTTGGCTTCTGAACTTCAATTGTTAAAGTCACTCCCCAGGCAGATGCTGCGAGAGAGAGAGAGAGAGAGAGAGAGAGAGAGAGAGAGAGAGAGAGAGAGAGAGAGAGAGCAATGGCTCAGTATGACAAAGAGAAAGATAAAACACACACAGGGGTAGAGAGAGGTAGCGAGAGAAACAGAGAGGGAGGAAGGGAGAGAAAGAGAGAAACCATATAGCAAAGCCATATGGCTAAATAGCATTTACCAGTGTTTAGGAATTTAGGCCTTTTGTGTCCTTCCAATCTAACAGGAAGCCAGGCTGCAGGATTCAGAGTTGCAGTATGAAGACCACAGGAAAGCCTTGGCTTCTCAACTTCAATTGTTACCGTTACTCAGGGGTGTCGTACAGGAGGGTACGTGACTGCGGTACGTGACAGTGTAACTGAGTCATCAGGGCCCTCAGTATATAGGGGGCCCATACAGTGCCTGATGTATGTAGGGGGGTCCATTGGAGCTGTTTGTACATTGGACCCACAATTTGCTACTACTCCCCTGCCGTTACTCACCAGACAGATGCTGCGTCTACCCTCAACTTCCTCTTCTTATGCTAACAGTGGCATGTGTGTGCATTTCCCTCCTCATAACCAAACTCTCCCTCCTATCTCGCTCACACACAAAGGACCGTTAGAGCAGTATTGTTTTATTACCTGAAGGGCTTGTTCACTTTTCTGAACGTGTAGCCTATGAGATCAGAGAGAATGAAAAAACGGAGTGCAATGGTTCTCCTTGTTATTTTAACTCACCTGAGTGATCAGGATATACCTTCTGGTCAGCTTTTTTAAAATAGTTTTTTTTTGCCTTTTATTATTATTTTTGTGACAGATCAGTGAGAGATATAGACAGGAAGCTAGTGGGGATAGAAAGGGGTACGGACCCAGGCTGGAATCGAACCCGGGTCACTGGTGAAGCAGGCGAGTACCCTAAGAGCCACGGTAGGGCCCGTTTTTAAAAAATAATAGTGGACGTTTTAACACGTCTCTTAGTTGGGTGAGGTGACAGAGGGAGGATGTGAGGCGCATCGGCAAAAACCTCTGAAACCTCACTACCGAGTGCTTGACTGAACATACTGCAGTAGCCTACTACACTGAACATGCTGACACACTCAACCATCTGCTGCACACCTTTCTCTTCAGAGGTAAGAAAGAAAAACAGTTTTCAGCAATTTTACTTCAGACGATATTTAATAATCAACTCAAACCGCCTAACTAGTTGCTTATGCTTATGATAGGTAAGCTGAATGGTTTAAACGTATACATTACTTGAAGTCTACTCTAAAACTGCTATATTAAATAATGAACATTTGTATACCATTTTCAGAATTATAGTCATTACTTAAGTATTGGTATTTGTGGATTTGGTCAAGATCTTTAATGGGAATTGCAGCTAAAACCTGCATTACATTTTTGGCTGAAGTATTAATCGTATCCCAAACACTACATAGGCCTACATGGACATCCAAACAGCATTGTCAATATTATCAATACTGTCAATATTACTGTTTGGTATTGTTTCCCTTGGAGTCTAAAATGTCAACAAAAAAGCTTTAATTCTGAAGCATCTGATCAATAGAGGAACAATGTGCTTTTGCAATGTTTAAGTATGTTACTGTCCCACATACTATAGATACTGTATGATGGAACATAAGCCAAACCACAAGTCATAAACTGATTCATGAACGATAGCCCTCTGTGCTAGGGGGAGTCCCAATGAGAGGAACATTTTACTGTTTTAAGCTGTTAAAGATGACTTGATAAAATCTATCATACAGCACATGTATTGTATATCCTTTTGCAGACTATGCTTTATAGACTGGTTCAGGTGCAATGGTTTATACATAGGCCTAAGCTTAACCCTTGTAAGGTGAGATTCACTGGCCTTGGCTCATTTTCTGTGAGAACCATGAATGTGGGAGGAAAAAGAGTGCAGATAGGCCTTTCATGAGGTCCTTCAGTTTTGCATCACTGTTACAACCGTGTGCAAGAAGAGCACTAGTGGCTCATTCTGTTAAAAAAAAAGAAAGAAAAAAAAGATTTTTCTATGAGCCCGGATCAAATGGACGGACCCAAACACCTTCTGTGTGACAACACCTTACAAGGGTTAAGAAAGACCATGCATGGTGCACTGCCTATCAGGTCAGTATCTAAAGTTCAAGCAGAGAGTGTATGTCAACTTAAATCCTAAAATAAGTCAACCGAAACTTGACCAGACAAGGTATGACTGATCTGTCATACACAGATACAAATGAAATGCTCTAGCTGGGCGAAGTTAAAATAAAATGCAGAACTTGGGGCTGAAGATGAACAGCAATTTCCTGTGTGACTATTAAAATAGTCTTGTGAAGAAATTCCACTCGTAGGTTTATTTCTAAGAAAGCCTATATGCCTTCAGTCACACACCTCTATCTGTCTGCCTGTCTGGCTGTGCCAGTGCTTTTCCTGATTTGTCAGCATTTCATTTGCTTAGTCAGAAACACAAACACACAGTAAAACATTGCAAGTCAGTTAAACGTAAAAAGGCAAGTGGCCCTGCTGCCTTATGTTTGTAAGTTAACTCAACTCAAATCTTAACTCAACTCGACACTCGATGCTTTCTCAAATTAACTTACAAACTTAAGCTAGCAGTTTGTAAGTTAACTCAACATGAATCTTAACTCAACTCAATGTTTTCTCAAGTTAACTTTCAAACGTTTCACTGGCTGCAATGTTTTACAGTGCAGGTATGCTGCAGTGCTGTATGGCTGTAGATCCATATGATCATTGGTGAACTCCAGTTCAGGTATTCCAGTTTCCAGATTGCATTGCATGCCCTAGTATGTACTGCATGTTAAGTTTTCCAATTCAATATGATCTGAAGTAATGAACAAAGATCCAAGGCTTTGATATAAAAGAGATCAGAATTGAATAAAGTAGAAGTATTTTTGCAAACATGATTACAACACTGTGGTATGATATTACATGGTTTCAAAATTGTAATATGTCATACTACGAGTGTTGTAATTACATCTGGAAGAGTACTTCTACTTCTAGTAGAAGTAAATTGGGCTGCTTCGTAAAAAGGGCATCTAGGCGTGTTTTTCTGCATATTCATGGTCTTAGGAATGAATAGGGTTTGACTCAAATTTAGAGCTTCCAGTCGAGTTTTGAGCATGTTTTGGGCGTGCAATCTTGTCTATTTTACCTTTTAGCCATTATCAATATTCTAGCCTACTTTATACAACTCTGAAGTAGACGCTGTCTTTCTTTTTTGTCTTTCAGTGAATATAAGTCACCAGTTACGAATATAGGTCACCAATAACGGAATATAGGTCACCAGTTACGGGGCCAGCCAGGTACTGAACATGACCGCAGGAGCACTTCCTGTCAACCTGACGCTGAACTGCAGCATGCCGTATGAGACGCATCGCGTGCCCCTCGTCCTCCTCTACAGCCTGATGTTCATCGTGGGGGTACCTGCCAACCTGGTTACCGTCTGGATGACCCTGGTCCAGGTGAGGCAGAGGAAGATGCATCTAGTATACCAGGACCCTTTCCTGTTATCACCACACAAGTGAAAAAAAAAGATCTGGAGACCTGCCTACTATAAATCCTGTAGGGGGTGTGTGCTTTACAATAGACTATGGCTGTTCATTGGGTGTTACGAATATGTATAATTTTAACCTGACTCTCGCTCAGTGCGAGCTCACGAAGTGTAACGAAGATGCACGAAGCACTCGGGGTCTCGCGAGAGCCAGGCTAGTATAATTTGGCATACCTAGCCATAACCAATCGTATCAGTAAGCCCATGCGACTTTGTTGCTGTCGACCAACGTTGACGGAACCATGTGAGCGAGAACTTGTTGTCACGATGTGGGTGTTATTAAATACAGCGCATTTGCAGTCGGCCACAAATATGAACGAGACGATGAGCTCGCACCGGTTTGCTCTACTAACACACCACGTGTGAGGAGTGGGGGGACAGGCATTGAGGAGGAGCTGAAGTGGGGACCTGCGCAAACTTGTGTAGAGGTGTGAGACAAGACCCATATACACACGTGAGTGAGTTGTTGACCAACCAGTTCATGGGCGCGTGACCTCGGAGGCAGTCCGCCGACGAGCGTTGAAGGGGATAAGCAACTGCAGAGGTTGCAAGATCTGACTGCAGCCGCATTCATCCCGCGATAGTTTTACACCATGTGACATGTCACCTCGTCAACGCAACGTCGACGAAATTTCGAAGTTTGACAGGAAATCTAACCGTCATGCAGCATTTTCCATCCAGGGTGCATTGCTGTCTAAATGCGCATGCATGCGTTGACACATCTCGAATGCACCTAGTTGTGCATATCTATTCAAACAACCTGCAGTCATCATCACCTTTCCACGCCTCCGGGCTCTCTCATTGGAGAGAGACTGGGACTCTGATCTGGTCCGTTCGCCGAGGGTATACTCCATGCTGTCTTTCAGATCAGAACGATTGTGTAAAGCAGCATGGGATTTTCCAGGCCACCTGGACCGCATTTCTCGAAAGCATCATTACTAACCCAGTTAGCAACTTACTGGGGAACTTTTGGGGGACTTTTTGACATTCAACATCCCAAATGCAAATGAAAAAACGACCATTGAATTGGGCTTTTGTGATATATTGAATCAAACTGCAGTCGTCAATGACGTTTTGTGACGTCATCACAAGGCCATAAGCACAAGGGAGGACGGGAGTTAGGATCATGGAAAGAAGCCCCTGACTGTGTGCTCAGGCCAGTGTACAAGCATGGTCTATTTCCATATGATAAGGGGATGGCGATACACCAGGAACCTTTTGAACAATGCTTTTGGGCAATTATACTGCAACATTTTATACACAGTAAATGTTGTGGTGTTAATTCAACACTTACAGAGTTCATTTAAGTCCAAATGGACTCAAATGAACTCTCTAAGTGTTAAATGAGCACTGCAGAATTTACTGTGTATGGGCAGTTTATCACTTCAACACTTTCATCAGAACGTGCATCAGCAGTAGACCACTTTTCTCAACCATTTCATCTGAAAATTATCAGCAGTTTTTGGGGTTGCCCAGTAAGATTGCTCAAAATGTTACCCTATGTTTCATCACCATTACATGTGAATTAAAACCTCAATTACAACATATCCTCACACAACATGAGCATCCAAAAGTCATTTTCCGTCTTGTGAAAATTCTGCAATTTTTCACTTTTGGCCAATCAGTGCCCTCCTGGCAAGTGGGGGCCCCTAGGCTACAGTCATATCCAGCCTGTCCGTTTATCCGGCCCTGTAAGAGGCTATGTCAATTTTCAGTGTTGCCAGATTGGGTGGTTTTCTGCCTAATTGGGCTGCTTAGGATGGGTAAAAAGGGCATTTAGGCATGTTTTTCTGCAGATTTATGGACATAGAAATGAATAGGATTGGTTATAAATTAGAGCTTCCAGGCGGGTTTTGTCTATTTTACCATTTTTTTGCCATTTTGAATATTCCTGTGATGCAGGTGAGGCGTAAGAACGTGCTGGGCGTCTACCTGTTCAGCCTGTCGGTGTGCGACCTGATGTACCTGTGCACGCTGCCCTTTTGGGGGCTCTACATCTACCGCCGGCACAGCTGGGTGTGGGGCTCGATGGCGTGCAAGTGGATCGGCTACATCTTCTTCAACAATATGTACATCAGCATCTTCCTGCTGTGCTGTGTCTCCGTGGATCGCTATGTTGCCGTGGTGTACTCCTTGGAGTCCCGAGGCAGCCGCAAGACAAGGCACGCCTGGGCCATCACCGCCGCCATTGTGATATTCGTGGCACTTATTCACGTCCAGGTCTTTACATTACATTACATTACATTACATCTCTCATCTAGACACATGCACACATACCCACACACCATTCATACCATTACACATACACACCCCACACACACACACACACACATTACAATACACACATTACATTAGACTTTGCTGATCTTTTTATTCAAAGGCATGTTTGTGGTATTCATCTTCGTCCAGGTGGTTACGTTGCATTACATCAGTTGTTCCCAACTTTTTTTCATACGCATCTTTACCCTTGCAAACTTTGGTGACAATAACAAGATGTTGTGCCGTGGCATAATTCCAGAGTGTAACATCTTATTAATGTTATATATGTATGTATGTTATTTATTTATTTGTGTAATGAATTGCCTAAATTTTATTCATTACAGTAATGTCAGGGTCACATGGAGTCATTATCTGCCCTTGCCTGTCTCGCACTTGTAGTAGTAACGTTGTACTTGTCTTTATGCATGAGGCAGTGATAAATGTGATTTTAATGTCTGAAGAGTTATCTATAGCGAGGAAATTTACAATAAAGCCGACTTTGAACTTTGACCTCTAGGTGTTCAACATGGACGAGGGGTCGGCGGACGCCCAGCAGGAGCAGCGTTGCTTTGAGCCGGGCCAGAACAGCGCCATGGTGACGGGCTTCAACTACGCCCGCTTCCTGATCGGCTTCCTGGTCCCCTTTTGCATCCTGGTGGTCACCAACCGCACCATCCTCTCCAGCATCCAGAAAAGTGACAGCATCAAGGTCATGCAGAAGATCAAGGTGCGTCGCATTGGAGGAATGTGTGTACTGTACTAAGAGGGTCTTTGTTTTGTTGAAATACACCCAACTGGTGTACTTTTACAAGGTCTTTGGGTGCAATCAAACACATTTACAATTTTTTTGTTGAAAGGCCTCACTCTCGAGTGTAGTTCTTGTATTTTATTTTAGTGGGTTAGCATGACGTTTCAGCATAAGTCTGAAGAAGGTTACCATGACGTTTCGTCTGTCTGCCATGCTAACCTACTAAAATAACACATAAGAACTTAACTTCCTTTGTGATTAACAAACATACTCTGCCCCACTATTTCCTTTCAAGGTGCGTCGGCTGGCTCTGTGCGTGGTGGCCATGTTCCTGGTGTGCTTCGCGCCGTACCACGCCATCCTCCTCAGCCGCGCCATCAGCTTCCACGCCGTGGAGGACAAGTGCGCCTTCGACAGGAGCCTGTACACCCCCTACAGCATCTGCCTGGGCCTGTCCACCATCAACAGCGCCATGAACCCCATCCTGTACGTGCTGTCCAGCGATAACGTGAGGAAGGAGGTGCGCAGGGCCATGAGCAGTATAAGAAGCTGGGGGAGCTCGCAGCGGCACCAGGTCACCGAAAGCAGCGGTGGCCCACAGAAGGGTCTCAGTGCTGCCTCGGAGGCACGCGTCTGCAAAACAGGGCAGTGAAAACTTGGCTTCCGGCTGCCGCGTCATTTCACTCAAATGCCTCCCTCGTTTCACCTTGACACAGGTGTTAACCTAGCCTGGGAAATCCCATGCTACTTTGCACAATCGTTCTGTTCTGTCTCAGTTCTTTTCATCTTGCACCAGATTTTACGATGGGGAGTACAGTTTACGTGAGAACTTAATCAAAGTCTCTGGGATGTGATGTTAGCGTACACTCTCTCACAGGCAGGTTGTCTGTGAAATAGAAAGGAAACCCTGGAAGAACACCACTGATGAGTAGTAGTGACTTGTGGATTGTGGACATGGATCTCTTGGGGGGAGACAAGTATGGCCTTCCCTTACATGTTCTGGGAACAAGAGGACCTGCAGTTCTGGACAAACAAAGATTGATGGATATTATTTGTACCATATCATATGGATCTGCTGTTCTGGACCTGGGAGAATAGGCGTGCACAGATAGGGATACGGTGGTGCTAGACCAGAGCACCTACCCCTTTGTCCCACTGAAAGTTCCTTTTTTTTTCTAAAAATATACTGTGGACTTGATCACCTACAAATGCTTGACGATCAATAGCATGTCACAAAAATGCCCAGATATATAATATATAGCCACTATACCCAGCGAGGCAGCTGGAAGTTCCACATGCCCCGCACCTGCCCTCGAGCATCTGCCCCTCAAAATGTCTGTGCACGCCCCTGCCTGGGAGCCTGGAATTACAAAGATGTTGTTGGAACTGAGAGGTTGAACCAAATACTGTGGACTTCTGGACTTGCAAACATGGTATTCCAAAGATATTCTCAGAGTAAAAACAATGTTTGGTAGGTACACTGTAAAACATTGCAGCCAGTTAAAGGTAAAAAAGCAAGTAGCTCTGCTGCCTCAACGTTCTCGGAACGGTTTCACCGTTTGGCCTTATACCTTATAAGCTGACCATATTTACGTACATTCTGTTTATCTGCATGTTTCTGTAGCGTTTCTGTAGCAAGACATTATGTGACCTACAGTACCTCCCTCCTACAGCCGCAGACTCGTTGACAATAGGCATAATCTGCTCACATCTGTTCTGCTGATTAGACTGATGCGTAGGAGTGTGCTTTTGCACATGGGCCCCATAGAGCTGAGCTACTGTGAGTACGACAGGGTGCATTGCTTCTCAAAGTCCTTAACCCTTATGCTTATACGCTTGATCTAGTCAGACTGTGTGCAATGTGCAGTGATCGTTAAGGGACACTGTGTGAGATGTTTAGTTATTTATTTCCAGAATTCATGCTGCCCATTCACTAATGTTACCTTTTTCATGAATACTGACCACCACCATCAAATTCTAAGTATTCATTATGACCGGAAAAATTGCACTTTTCATACATGAAAAGGGGGATCTTCTCCATGGTCCACCATTTTGAATTTCCAAAAATAGCCATTTTTAGCTGCAAAAATGACTGTACTTGGATCTTACTAGAAAGTATTTGTTTATTACTTAAACTTTCATGTAAATATCAAATTTAGAAAATTTAAAAATAGGCAGCCCAGTTTCAATGAGCAGCATAGTTGCAGTACCTTTTTTGACCATTTCCTGCACAGTGTCCCTTTAAAGCAAAATGGAATGATCAAAATGTTGTTGATGGGGTTTGAGTATAATTTTCCCCCTTAATTATGTGGCTGAAGGACAGCCACGAATAAAAAGAAAAACCTTAGTCTAGCTTCTCAGGCTAAGGATCACTAACTCTACCAAAAACTTAAGTAGTATTTCACTTATGCACAACTCTGCTGATCTACGATAGCATCCAGTTTTGACTGCTAGTCATTATACTTGACTTTGTAGCTTGTGCACATGTTCAGTTAGTCAGAAGCTCTGTATGAGAACTACCAAGCCTGTCTACTGAGTATCCTGTGGGCTGAGATTGCACGTAATCACACCAGCAGACATGTACTCACCCACATGCATACACAAACACACACACACATAACCACATTCGAGCAGGTAGTTATGCGCACAAAGGAACAAAGGAAACTCAGACAATTCTTCAAGTTGCTTACGAGAGCAAAAAAAAAACAACAGACAAGCACATTGCACAAGAACGGAACTCAAACTCAGCCACTGGATTCAAAAATGTGCATCTACGATTGTTGGCTATTTTGTTTGATGAGGCTGTGTACAATATTCAATGTCATAGCAGGCCTATCAGGGGATGTACAGTGGCCTTGCCCTCGGAGACCCCATTGTCGTGTGCTGAGGTGTGCCACAGACTGTGGTGTTCACACCCAAACCACCTATATACATAATAAGAAATCACAACTGCACAACTGCTGTTTCATTAGTGCAGCACTCTGCACAGGGAAGCCAACACGGGAGAGGATGGGCCAGATGCCTCGGGCCCAGGGAGGGGGAGGCAGCATTAAGGGGAGGGCCCATACAGATGACTTTGTCCAAGGCCCAGCCAAAGCTGTCAGTGGCCGTGACTCTGCATGCAATTTAAAATATCTGAACACAAGAGAAAATTACCAGAATTCTTTTCATGATATTTACTATAGGCCTATACTATATTTATGATGTAGAGATTTATCTCTGGGGAAGGTCCAGTATAATCTTATAGCACACAGCATACTGTATGAATGAACAGTAACAATACACTCATGATGTGGCATTAAAATGCAACCGTCATTGGTGATTGTGGTTGTGATTGTGATTATTTGTTGCACTCTAAACAGAATCTTTGCACAACCAAGTCCTGATGTATTACTAAAGGCTCTGTGTCATAGTGGTGTAGCACTATGGTAGTTAAGTGTTTTTCAGTGTCTATCACAACATTCAAGTGGTGGGACAGTGTCTGGTTGGGCACTATATGGTCTGATGTAGCTTATTAGTTAAGAATGTTTGCAATCAATGTAATAAAGGTTTAGCTACATTGCACAAAAGGAATGAGTGCACTAACAGCCATGTGTAAAACTAAAAACTAAAAATTGTGGAAGGGCCAAAGTGGCTACACACACACACACACACTGCCCTGATCATCACTCAGCAGTGAGGCTGTGGACATGACTGCAGCTGCTTTAAAAGACTGGAGGAAAAACTATGAGAACAGACATTTACATTGAACGTGCTTGCACCTACTTCACAAATCTTGAGATGTGTAATCTGTAGCGTTTTTAAGTGCTACACATCTACTTCTTCTTTTAAAACCTTCATTTCCTGTCTCACAAACATGGATGTACAGTACAAGCACTTTTTTCCCACAGGTCATTAAAAATACACTTATCAGGTTTACTGCGTGCTTAAGTAGGCCGGGATGACAAATGGGTGAGTTGTCTCAGGCCCAGGGAGAGAGGGGGCACAGAATCGGGTTCTCATTATTATGTATGTACAGTATTTGGTGTAGCAGGGCCTTGTCCAGATGACTTTGTCCAGGGCCCAGCCAAAGCTGTCAGTGACCCTGAAGAACGACTTCATTCTACTGTCACTTTAAATTATCAATTTGTTTTGCATATATGGTAGCCTATATCTGTCAGGTTGTTCTCACTAATCCAATCTGCTATACTGCGTGAGAAAAGATAAAATGCTCAATTTCCTCTTCGGGTGACAGTTGACAGTTTGTGGTCAGCAAGCTGCAAGTTGTGAGGTTCACTTTCATGTCAGGCTCACTGAGCCGCCATTGGAAGCTTCAGTGTTCACACGGCTCAATTCAACACCACCACATAGTAGGCATATACATCAGGTGTGTGTTGCTAACAGGAAAGTCAACAGGTTTAATCCAATTAGATTTATTTGTACCTTTACTCTTTTTAACGAGTTTGAAAGCCAGGCTCACTCCCTTCCTGAGTATACATTGCAGTATGTCAGATGTTCCATTTGTTCCACCTGTCTGAGTGTGTCACAATAACTATATTAGAATTGTATATATTATACATATATTATACATACATACATATATATATATATATATATATATATATATATATATATATGAAGAGTTCAGATGCAAAACCCTCTAACTCCATTTCTGAAGACCTGCACTTCTATATTTTTAGAGGATATATATATATATATATATATATATATATATATATATATATATATATATATATATATATATATATATATACAGTGCCCTCCATAATTATTGGCACCCCTGGTTGAGATGTGTTAAAAGCCTTAAAAGAAATTCAGTGTTCATTGCAGAAGAATACTGTCACACTGAAAATTGTAGGAAAATGTAGCCTTCAACTCAAATGAATTGTAAGAAAATAAAAAAATCCCTGACTAAAAAAATAATTATTTTTCATTAAATCACCTGTTCCACAATTATTGGCACCCTTAACAATTCCCAGGAAATAAATATAATTGAAGCATTTCTGTCATTTCTACAGTAGTTTACAAAGTTTACCAGAGTATGTAGGAACATTTAATTAGTAATTCATCACTTCCTGTTTCCCTGGGGTATAAATATGACGTGACACCGAGGCCATTTCTCTTATCCACTCTTAAACATGGGAAAGACAAAGGAACACAGCATACAAGTGAGGCAGATGTGCGTCGACCTTCACAGGTCAGGCAGAGGCTACAAGAAGATTGCCACTCAACTGCAGCTGCCCATATCCACTGTGAGAGGAATAATTAAGAAGTTCAAAACAACTGGAACAGTGGTAAACAAGCCTGGACGAGGACCCAAGTTTTTTTGCCACCACGCACAGTGATGAGGATGGTAAGAGAAATCAAAAGATCTCCAAAGCTCACTGTTACAGAATTACAACAAATGGTAGCATCCTGGGGTCACAAAGTCTCCAAATCAACCATCAGGCGCTGTCTACACGCCAACAAGCTGTTTGGGAGGCATGCACGGAGAAAACCTTTCCTCACTCACAATCGTAAACGCAAGCGTCTGGAGTTCGCCAAGCGGTATTGGGGCTTCAACTGTGACCGTGTGCTTTGGTCAGATGAGACCAAGATTGAGCTTTTTGGCAACAAACACTCTAAGTGGGTCTGGCGTACCACGAAAGATGCGCATGCTGAAAAGCACCTCATACCCACTGTGAAGTATGGGGGTGGGTCAGTGATGCTGTGGGGCTGTTTCGCTTCCAAAGGCCCTGGGAACCTTGTTAGGGTGCATGGCATCATGAATGCTTTGAAATACCAGGACATTTTAAATCAAAATCTGTTGCCCTCTGCCCGAAAGCTGAAGCTGGGTCGTCATTGGGTCTTTCAGCAAGACAATGACCCTAAACATATGGCCAAATCTACACAGAAATGGTTCACCAGACACAAAATCAAGCTCCTCCCATGGCCATCTCAGTCCCCTGACCTCAACCCCATTGAGAACCTGTGGGGTGAGCTGAAGAGGAGAGTACAGAGGAGAGGACCCAGGTCTCTGGATGATTTAGAGAGATTCTGCAAAGAGGAATGGCTGAAGATCCCTCTTTCTGTCTTTTCCCATCTTGTGAAACATTATAGGAGAAGATTAGGTGCTGTTTTGTTGGCAAAAGGGGGTTGTACAAAATATTAACACCAGGGGTGCTAATAATTGTGACACATTATTTGATGTCAAATAATTATTTCTTTATGTGGGATTTTTTCCCCACTGAATAAATGCACTTGTATTGAAGGTTGGATTTTTCTCTTTTTTTCCATTAAGGTCCCATATTATTTAGAAAAAAAATAAAATAATTGGAAGCTAAAAAACACATCTCAACCAGGGGTGCCAATAATTATGGAGGGCACTGTATATATATGGTTGGGTCACAGAGTTACAGGTTGGGACAGGTATAGTAAAATAATAAATACAAGGTATATACGTGTGTGTTTATATATACATATATATTTTACTATACCTGTCCCAAAATAATGAGACCATAACCTGTAACTCTGTGACCCAACCAACACACATAGGCGAAAATGTGTGACACCATTGCAAAAGACTTGCATGCACACTTCGCTGGACTTCTCTTAGGTGTCGTGTTGAGACTGTCCTACTGCTGGTTACTATGATTCACACTGGAGAGAGTAGGCCTATATACACCAGAGTTTCCAGGAAGTCGTGACCTACTTTAGCATAGCTACTGTGCCCTACAAAGGCAAACTGCTGTAACTATGCAAACACTGAAACTGAGAGAAAAGCCTTCAAGGTATTGGTATTAGGTTGCATATTATAATTACTGAACATTTGACGTAGCAATATCTCTAAAATGGGAATCATTTGGACCATAAGGATTTGTCACAAGATAGACATGTAATTCCATACCTGCCAACCTTGAATTTTTTTTTTGAGTAGCAATTTATCGCGGCGCGGCAATTCACGGCGCAACAAATACCTACAAGTGAGAAAATGTGGTCAACGCAGCGCGATACCATGGGCCGCCGGCGGGCCCATCTGAGAGGCTACTTTGTTTTGCACACCTTGGGTTGCCAAATGTCAAGGGGGAAAATATGGGACACTTCATTCAGGCAGGGGGAGCTTTTCTTAGATGCAATTTCCTGCATTTTAGGCTAACATCCTGTGTATCTGGCAATTTCACCAGATTATCTTGCTCTTCACAGTACTTTGAACAACCATACATTATTAAACTTTCATGGAAGATGTTTTTTTTGTTTCACACCATGACACCAATAAAATGCTATGATATAGTGTGCTGGAATTCAGGCCTCTAAATTAACTTTATTGATCACCAGCCAATATGGCTCTTAATCTTACAAGTCAAACATACCACCAGTCTGGCTAGTAAGTTATCCTATGTACCAGCCAAACAGAGCATTTGGTCACTTGGGGGGTGTTAAGGAGCTGGAATCGAGTATGAAATTGAAGCATTTGCTTATTATTTTTTGGCTGTAGAAGGTACATGTAGGGAAATGTATAATTTGATTATATAATACAGAGGCATTTCAGTGATTTTTATGAACAAAAAGTTGAATTGCAATGATTCTTACATAATTTCCCCCAATATTAATAAATGGTGATGTTGTCACCTACTGTGAAGAAGTATCAGCAGATTGTAGAGAAAAGGATAAAGACAGGTGTTATCTAGGCTAGGATAATATCAGGTTAATATTATTACCTTGGGGGCTAACATCAAAATCACACTTGCATCCATTCAGTAGCCTACACGTCACGTCACTGCTTGGAACTTCCACAGTAACTTTTGAGGTGCATGCACGCTTCTTTTTTCACTTCTCTACATATTGGCCTATCTACCCTTATTTCGTCATGAGTTGGCTATTGTTCAGTGTTCTGCACATGATGACAGGATCATATATTTTATTAATAGATTGCCAAAAAATGATCTACTTATTTCGTCACAAACCGAATTATCGCTGCTAATCTGCTAATTAGCGCAGCAATGACGCAGTCGACCATTAATTTGCTCATTAATAATATCGACCACATTTTTCATGTTCCTGACCGGTCCAATATCAAAAGAAGTACCAACATATTGCCGTCAAATACGGCGAAACATTGGGTGAACCATTATGTTCAGGACGACAGACCTCGAGCTTTATTTATTTTCATAAATTTAGCAACTGGACGCAATTCACTATTCCCATAGAGGCTACCTTTCTCAAAGCCCATTTACCTTTGAAACGGTGATTTTGACGGTGCTCACTTGTACAACTACAGCGACAGCACCAAGATGGATAATATATGATGACAGGAGGAGGACACTTGTGTCAGAGATTATAGGAGTAGTCTCTCTGCTTGTGTGTCTTCGAAGCAAACTTTCTATCTGCAGCTGAGCTGATACCTCGACTCGAGCGGAGCGACAACAAATGAAGACCCCTAAACCTGCGCTCCGATTGGTCAATATTTCCCCCCCACACGTTGCTGGTCAATGGAAAGGCCAGCGCGAGAGTTGCGAGCAGAGCCATATCTACGGCTCTGGCTGGTTGCAAGTCTACAGAGAAATATATAAGGGCCCGTGAATAAATACACTTTGCTATTGGTTTTTCCCGTATTTTGAAGTGACAGCGCCGTAGTTTGATGTCAAAATTCGTATCTGCTACACAAAATGCGTAATGGTCGGCAGGTATGTGTAATGAAGACCAGTCTAAACTCAATGTTGACATGGCATGAAAGAAAGAAAGAAAGAAAGAAAGAAAGAAAGAAAGAAAGAAATCATAGCCAAAATAAATAATCGATGAATTCTTAGGTTTTTCAGTAGGAGTTAAGTGAGAGGAAACTAACATGACATTGTCCGGATCCTGAAAATATAGGCCTACTTTAATAGGTTGGCCAATCCAAAGGTCTACAATGTAGGCCTACTGGAAACCAAAACTTTAATATTAATGTGAAACCAGGGGGACGACCTAAAATGTGCCGCTACCTCCTCCCTTCATCTTCTCCAAATGTTTGCTCTACTGCTCCCTCATTCATTTGCTTTCTGTTTATTAGTAGTTTTATCTCTTGCTGTCCCGCTGATGCCCACTCACTCCTCATGGTGGTAGAGGATGGTATGACCCACTGGATCGAAGGCTGAATAGTCAAGAGTATGAGTATGAGTGCACTGATTAGAAAAACACTACAACATTGAAAGTAACATGTTGATAAGGAGCACACCGGAATGCCCATAAATGAATTAGTAATTGGTGGTGGAATATTCTTCTTAGATAGTCCACTATAAACAAACAAGGTTAAAAAAAAATCCAAACAATAGTGGAAGTGGCATGGGGTCGCTGGACCGCCCTGACGTGTGCTACTCTTGACCCAGCAATTTATGAATGAAGACATGAAGACAGTCCATTTAATAGGCTATAAAATGTAAAGTCACTAAATGGCCGTTGAATGCTTCCAGCCTTCCCTTGTTGTGCCAAGGCCTTGGATCTGTCTCCCTCTGCAGGTCACTCAGAAAAAAAGAAAGAATACAAGAGCACACTTCATGAACCTTTTACTGTGTCCTCAATGTTTGGCATAGCACACAGGTCTAATTTCATACAGCAACATCTAATAACCATGGTTTTCAATAACCAGTATTGCATACAGCATTATTGTGCAAAATACTCTGAACACGAACATGTAAAAAAAGAGTGTGAAAACGAATCATTAAGGTTCTGAGGTAGGTGGCGTGGTGTCTGACACGCACGCACGCATGCACGCACGCACGCACACACCAGTCTCAATATCGGCTTTTAACTGATTCTGTACATGTTAGAAATTTGACTAGTCTGGTCAAAGGCATATTGCAAACAGCAAATTACATATACAGTAGTGGAATATTGAGTAGTCCTGGACCACACTTTGAGAATCACGGTTGTAGACTTATCTCTTCTGTCGCCGTCTTGTTGGTCAAAGTCTATTTGGATGTCTATTTAAAGCCCATGTGTATGAACTTTAGTCAGTGCTGTATCCTGGTAGCCTTCTGTAGGCTCCGCATAGCTGAGCCAGCCTCCAGTCCATTAGGATGTTTGTCTATTTCAAGTCAGTTTGGATGAACAGACGTGGTGGCCATGTCTGGCTAGGAATTAAGAATAGCATGCCTACCAACTGTACTCAACACAACAGATCATTTTCTCAATATGGCATCTTGTCATAATTCTGCAATTTTTCACTTTTGGCCAATCAGGGCCTCCCTAGGCTGCAGCCATATCTAGTGTGTGCGTAAATCGAAAGGCACATCATTCTGCAACATTTCACTTTTGGCCAATTAGGGCCCCCCTAGGCTGCAGCCATATCTAGCCTGTGCTTTAATCCGGGCCTGATAGCAGCACCGGGGCCAAGTCGAGGCCACCCAGCCTAACTCAGCTGGGCTTGTGGTACAACAATTCAAATGGCCGACCACTTTCAACCTTCACTGGCTCCTTCCGCTGGATCACCAGAGTCTTCATCGCCGTCCCTCCTCTTCCTCTTCATTCCTCTGGGCTTTTCTTCTCTGTCCTCCTCCTCCTCTTCCTTCATATCCTGATAATTTCTCTCCTCTTCTACAATTCTCTCCTCCACCTCTTCCTCTTTTTCTTTGATCCCCTCTTCCCCCTCTTTTTCATTTCTCTTGCCATCTTCATTTATCTCCTCTTCTTCCTCTCCTTCTACTTCTTCCTCGTCTTGCTCTCCTTCTTCTATCTGCACCTCCTGAATCTCCTCCTCCTCATCATCATCATCATCTTCCTCCTCCTCTTCATCATCTTCCTCCTCCTCTTCATCTTCATCATCTTCCTCCTCCTCATCCCCGTCCTCCTCCTCAGTGTCCATATCTTCCGCTGGTTGGACCAACACTTCAACTCCACCACTCTTCTCCGCTTCCTCTGCTCCCTTGTCTGCAGATGCCTGAATAACACACAGTGGTAACACTTTATAATAAGGGATGCATAAAAAGAATGATAAAAAAAAACTTTGCAAATAATTATGAACAACAATGATGAACAAAACATAACCACATTTTTTGTAAAGTTAAAAGATAAATGAATAACCACACAATCCCTCCAGGTGCCAGCCAGGCCTTACCTCTTGACCTTGACCGGCAGCCTTGTTTGCGTGGCTTGTCCAGTCCTTGATGTGGTGGCACGTCCAGCATTGCTGTGTCACGTAGAAGACGTCTCCCTCACGCCGCGTCAACAGGCTGCATGCTTCAGCATTGCACCGCAAGCACCTGTCAAACAGCACGAAGAAGAGAAAGCCATCCTCCACACTCCTGCACTTTCTTTATGCTTTTAAAATCTATTTCACGCTTCCCTTTTTGTACCCATTTATCTATTTTACTATTATAAATATTTTCTTTGCTGTATTTGTTTTCATTGAATAAGTTTCCTATTTTAGTTGTGTTGTAAATGCATTCATGCTTTGTATTGTGTTACGTTGCTCTGACCTGTTCTAATGTGAAGTGACTCTGGGTATTTTGAAAGGTGCTCAAAATAAATGCTTAAAATAAAATACATTATTATTATTATTATATAATAATAATAATAATAACTTTACAACTTCACTACCCACATCTGAAGACGCTCCGGTGGCTTTCTTCTTTACCTGTCAAACAGCTTCAGCATGCAGGACACTTGCACAGTCACCTCCTCCTGCAGACCAATCCTGTAGACACAGACAGAACACCTGACACACTGGCACAGTAACCTCCTAATTCCAACCAATACTGTAGACACAGACAGAACACCTGACACACTGGCACAGTAACCTCCTAATTCAAACCAATACTGTAGACACAAACACACACAAACAAACACACACAAACAAGACTGAGTTACCGTTAGCTACATCCAACAGACAAACTTCACGTCACATGATGCTGTTGTGACAGCAAATAAGCAACACACTACTCTACACACTACACATACACACTACTCACTCCCCTATTATATAACACACACACACACACACACACACACACACACACACACACACACACACACACACACACAAACACCACTAAAAAGAAAGCCTTACCTGTCTGACTTGAGAGAGGGCTCGTTCCTTTTCTCTGTCATAAGTACAGAAAGCAAAAATCAGCACCACTGTAACCAAATTCCCCCTGCACAGTCAAGACCCTGCATCAACCTCAAACCTCTAACTGGCTGCTAGTGCTTTCTCAGGTGCTGTTTACGCATAGCCTCGTGTGTCAAACTATCATTTGGAGTACTGCCGTAGCTATGCGGCCATGAAACACCTTCCTATGGGCAATATTTGGCAGGCACAAACAATGCTGTTCTTGCCCACGCACACATAGGAAATTGAAGGAATGCAGAGAATCAGAGAATTTGTTGTAGAAAAATTCGCTCTCAGAGAAAAAAAACCTTCCTTTGTGTGTACCTTTTGTTCTGGTTTGCTTAATTTTGTTCACGGAAAGGATAAGGTCCTTCATCACAGGAAACTGGGATACTGCAACACACACACACACAAATTACATTGTATGAATCTTAATATCTCATAATTTCTACTAAGACAATAGTTGTCTACTTCCATGATGTTTGTGTAATTTCAAGACAGAGCTTTCAAACAACCTCAAAACCATCTCTGTGTGAATTAAATTTGTTAAAAGAGGGGTGGGGAACTGACGTCTCAAGGGCTATTTACAGCCTGTGAGGCCATGATATCCGGCCCCGATATCATTTTTAATGTTATGTAGCTTTACATGAAATATGACATGTTTTGTAAACGAACCTTGGAAATTATGCAATACAGTTAAGTTATATTTTCAGGTGACCTAGTTTGTGTTCATAGTACGGCCCTTGGAGGACTTTTACGGCCCTTGAAGGAATTCGAAGTGGCCCCTTGAATGAAAAAGGTTCCCCGCCCCTGCATTATCTTAACGCCTGTCCTCCACCTGTGCTTGTTGTGGCCTACCTTCAATGCAAGGAGAAAACAATAAAGTATCCCCACTGCCAGCCTTGCTACATCTTTTGGGGGGCTTCATGTTTCAAATAGGGGTACATTTCTACACAGGGACCAGAATGGGACAGGGCCCCTGTAGATTTCCTCCTGGCCCCTGTTCAAATATATGTGTCTAACCGAGACATGATATACATTATGCATTCATAACATTGAAAATCTATCCATTTTGCCAATTTATGTGCCTCCCTGAAAACAACACTGGAGCAACCTCGGCCCCCCCTGGTAGTTTTGGTCTAGAACCTCTCCTGCTTCCTCACCTAACGGATGATGACGGTCCTCCTGGTTTTGGGATACTTCTAACCGTCCTGTTTCTGCAGCTGTAGTTCTAGTTTGTTGCGAGTAGCTGTGACATTGTGAAGACTCCGCAGCCCCGCCGCCACAGCCAAGAATCATCTCGTTTCGCTTCTTACTCGCTCTGCCATGAGAAGTGGTGATCGACAACTGGCTGAGCAGATTGAAGACAAACTTTTTGGTTCTGCCGGACAAGAGTATGGTGCTGATCCAATAAGACAGGGCTGACAGCTGTGGCGTTCTGCCTCTTATGGCGATGGCGGCAGCAGTGCAAGCTGCAAAGTTATTTCCGTTGCTGATGCAGTCGAAGATGGAGAGTACAAAGGGGGCGAGCCTGGCGAGGTCGTCTCGTAGGCGGTCAAAGGAGAACGGCTGGATGTCCGCCGGTGCACAGTTCCACAGCATGAAGTTACTCTTTCGAGCGCTCAGCATCTCACTTTCTTTGTCTATCAAGTGGACAACTTGCCGTTGGATTTCCTCTCGCAGAAGTGGGTGTTTCATGATGTGACTGGAAGCCTCTTTCCATCTCCTCAGCGCGATGAATTTGACAATAGGATCTATCTCGGGGTCGCACACCCTGGTCAGTGTCTGGGATGGATATCTGATCGTAACCTGAAAGAAAGAATACATGTTTTATTTACATGAGACGGCTTTTGTCATTTTTGGATATAACTTAGCTGCCATAGGGTAAATGTATCAGTAAATTTATACATAGGGTTTTTACTATTATTAATTTCAAGAGTTTACGTTTGATAAGTTGCAAAGTGGATAACAAAAAAAAAACAAAAAAAAATGCTTTCATTTTCAAAACATTTCATTAGGATAGACCTTTGTGCAAAGACAATATAAGTTGTTGAAGCCAAGCAGAATTATTGTCTTGAGGAAAATATGTGCTCATTTAAAATTTCAGCCTTGCAACAAATTCACAAAAAGTTGGGACAGGGCCAATAAAATGCTTTTAACGTTGAATAAGACTAAATACAGGACAAAGGAGGAGACGTAACAGTTCATTAGTTTGACTCGAGGCATGGTTTTATAAAAAGAATAGTTATTTTTATGTGCAATACATGATTTCAGCAGTTCAACTGGTTGGTGTGTTCTTCATATTATGCTTAACTTAATATGGCATATCCTGACTACAAGCTGGCTATTTTATCACCTGTTTACTCTAATGATGGAACGACACTGTTGGAACATAGTAGAGAATGCATTTTCCATCATTATGGGGTAATATCTAAAGGCTGTGCTCCAAAATATAATGCCTTGGTAGCTATGTAAGTTATGCTGCTCAAATTTGTATCATTCAGCATTCATTTTAACAAGCTACATGAGTAAGAAGACCATAACCAAGGCACTACTGCACCCCCTTACATATACGTTGTCTTTCAGACTGACCACCAAAGCAAGCTGAAATATTCATCGTCTGTGTAACCTGGAGGGTTGCCTGGTTAACACCAGACCTAATCACAAGTGAGATTAGGTCTGGGGAGTTGCCTATATAAATTCCATATGGGGCCGGAATACTTGGCTATTATGACACACTGCCCTGCTCTCTGATTGGGCAGAGAAACTGTTAAGGTCGGAATGCTTGGCCATTATGACACAGATCCCATGATCTTGTACGTTATGAGTCATCCTCGCCATACTGTCTTTCAGATCGAAACGATTGTGTAGAACTAAAGGCAGTATGGGAGTTCCCAGGCTACCTGGAGGGTGCATGACTCCATGATTTAAAAAAACAAAACAAAAACAAAAAACGATTAAATATATTCCATTCTGTAATCAGGACAGTTTCATATGTCTTCTGGGTCAATCTAGAATGATCTTTGCCACATGTAACATGGTTAAATGTCTGTATCATGTACATTAATCAAGCGTTGTGTTTATTGTAAATTTTTCAACAGTTGTCATTGTTGGAGTGTGATAGTGTGCTTATTGGCTTTCATAGTTGATAATGGACCTTGTGCTACCATGTTGTGCATGGATTTAATGTTTTTAAAATGGCAACATTTTGTTTCTATTTACAAAATACGATGTGTACAAACTGTTTTGGAATGCGCTATGTAATAGCCTGTTGACGTATGGTAAAAATATTAGTAAAGCTGTGGAATGCTTTGAAACCCAGTGTTACACTCCCCCTTCTAGACTGTCTGACTCTGGAAGGCTACATGGAGTAGGCTGAAAGTCTAGATGAAAAACAAAACAAAAATGGGCTTACATGATAAAAGCAAACTTTGTAAGTTATAGATTCCAATTTGACAGCTAAGGCAACCCAATTGATAACTGACATGTTGCTTTTCATTACATATTACGATTTTACACAGTATGTATGCAAGTTTGAAGCGTGAACAGACAGGTTGGCTGCTACCTGGGTTGTTGGTGCTCCGCCATAGTTGGCACTTGAACCCTGTGGGTTTGGGCAGGACTTTTCCAAATCCTTTGGGGTCGAAGACTGCGTAAGGTCGTTTAGTTCTAGTGTGGTGGGCGTGCCACTGTCTCTAAAGTCCTTCTCCCATTGCCTGAATAAAGGCAAATCTTTTTCGAGCCTGCCAATAGTCAACTGACACCGCTGGCAACATCTATTTGATTGCAGTAACTCCGGGGCGACAGTCACACCTAATGACGCTAATCTCTCGGATATGCTCGGTAGTAGGGTAGCATTGCTCGGTGCTTTCTTTGTCAGAAAGATATCGGTTGAGTGTTTAAACACGGATCCACGTTCTCTCATATTAATCTTGCACAAACGGCAATAATCGTTCGTCGATATCGACATTGTGTTATCATCTCAGAAAGGCTGTGTGCATTCTTGTATTTTTGCGGGTCAGTCTATTTCCTGGTAACCCTGTCGTCATTTCCTGTGGGATCCGATCTCGTGAGCCTGGACGTCATCAAAGTTCTTCCAGGTTCTTCACACTGACGTGTATAGTATAACTGGACTGCGGAGTTCGATAGAACTCCATTCAACGGTTTTGAAGCAACCGCGGCTGATTTACTTCCGCCCCAAAAATGCGGAAATATAATAATCACCCTGACAACGTTGAGCTACATTGCTGATAGGTCGACATCACCGGCCAATCCACAAACAGACACTTCAAGACATGTCCCGCCCCTCCCACCCGAATATGACATGGCGTCCCCAGCAGAAATATTGAACCCTGTTTTCAGCTGTGGAACTGGTCGACACGGAAACACTTGATTGTCATAAAAACACCAACACAAGTTCAAATGGAACTGGTGATCGGTAAGTATGGCAAATATACCATGCTATTAATAAAATGATACTTTGGGATAACGAAACCTTGAAGAGCTTGTTATGATGACCATAATAATTTTAGCTTAGCATCTAACGTGAGCCAGCCGAGTGGCGTAAGACCTAGCTTACTATAAGTTACTTCACCACGTTGTAATGTAATAGCTAGCCGCAATTAAAGATAAATGGGAAGTTAGGCTACAAACTTAGCTACAAACAGATGTGTCTTTGGGGTCGGCGTACCGTTTGGCAAAACATAATCCATGTCAGCAATACTCAGTATCAACATTGCATTTGTATGAGAGCTCAGAATGCTCCATTTTTCATGTTGTACATCTGCGTAAAATATTGTTTGGTTTGTGTCTGCCACACCAAGTTAATCCTCTACGGACATTTGTAAATAACTTTGAATGTTTGGGCATCAAATGACATGCAAAACCTTTCCGTTTGACAGACAAACCATGGACGCTGAAGAAAGGCTCCTCGACGCCAAGCTGTCATCCGGAAGATTGAAGATGAAGATTGCCGTGTCGAGCAGTCATCATGACCATTTTTTTTTTGCTGATCCCCCCAGTTTTTGAAAAGATTCAGAATACAAAGCTTCTCTTTCTTAGATCACTCTTAGAAGTAGACGGTATGGTAAACAAACCAAAGTTAACACCTTTCAGTTAGTAAAACATAGCTGGCCTACAGTAGGCTATGACTAACCATCTGGGTGTTTTGTATGCTTGACATCAAGATTAAAATGAAATATTCACCCTTATGTTCTGCTTTTTAAACTTGCAAATCATGGAGTGGGCATTCTTCCCCAAGCTTGTAAGAAATGCATTACTTCAATTACACAGTGTCTCCCAACTTCTTTTTTGTCTCATGTACCCCCTAAGCATTTTTGTCATACCATGAGTACCCCCTCCCTCATGCTCTAGTCTACTGTATATCTTCCTCTATCCCAGTGGTTCCCAACCTTTTTCTTCAGGGACCCATATTTTTACCATTGTAAGCTTTGGTGACCCAATCGTGCCAGCGCCCACGCGAGAGGGAGTCCCAGGCGAGAGGGAGTCCTGCGGAAACTCATTAGAAAATTGTATTCCTCAATTTGTCTTCAGTCAAATATAGAATGACTGTTTAATGTGTCGCTTACATTTTGTTGCCTCTATGCATATATCAGTTTAAAAGCTTTACTTTGTCATATATTCAACATGGGCTATATGGTAGGTTAGGAACCACTGCTCTATCCCAATATGATTATGCTCCATACATTTCTTTTTATTGATACCTGCCAATGCATGTACCACCTGCATTGTGTTGTAACAATAGTGTGGTTAACCAATATAACAAATTAAACAAAATGTGCGGGCTGCTGTATATAAGCATTTATTAACTGTGTTTCATAATTGCAATGGCTTTTGAAGCTGGTTCTGCACATCGGATCCTCTGTGGTGGTAGGATGCAGGCAGCAGCGTACTGTGCACATCTTCAGCTGTAACGATAAATACAAATCTATTTTTAAAAAATAATTAATGTAACATGAACATAATTGAAGCATATCACTGGTATATATAGAGTAACTATAACATTTCAGTGTAGTAAAAATGTCTACATTTGTTTAAAAAGGAAAAACCCATGAACATCCTTCTCAAAAAAGTTTTGGGTGCAGGACTAACAAAGTCAAATGACAACTGAAAATTAAGTCTGCTCATCAAGCTCCTGTTTTACTTATTTAATGTGATGAGCTTGAAGTGCAGACTTCATTTTCAGTTTTCAAATGTTTTTATTGTCCCATTAAATCTGCAGAAATATGGGGGTGTAGACTCACTTGTGTAATACACTATAGATGTAAACAGAGACGTTGTCCAAGTCCTTGTTCATGTGATACCTGCTGCAGTGTACTCCACGTCTTCAGACACCTCCGCTGTAAATAAAATAATGGCATATGAAGTGTGATGAGAATACGTCACTGTTTGGTACACCAACAACTTAACATACTTATGTCGTTTACATTATTTACCTCAACATTAAGTAGCTGAACTTGTATTAGTGTCAGGTTCATGGGAAGAAAACACAATAGATAAGGAGATGGGCTGCTCGTGTTTCAAAGCATGCTACCTAATCAGTGAAAATCATGGGGTGGTAGTTTCATGGTGTGGGCATGCATATCTGTCAATAGAATTGGTACCCTTGTAATTATTGAAGATAGTGGCTACTGACAAACGCTGAGAGTTTACTACGCTTGATCTATACTTTTATCCAGTCCAATTACTTTTTGTCCCTTCAAATTGGGAGGCACATGTAAAAATAAGTGAAAGTCGCTTTGGATGCAAGCATTGGCTGAGTGTAGTGTAATGTTACATACCGGGTACTATATAGTATCATAGATGGCAGCAGGCTGGTCAGGTCCTCAGTTGTGCACTGGCAACAGTGGCTGGTCCTTGTCAGGTGTGTTTATGGGGCCTCTTCTCAGGTCAGAGAGCCAAATCCTTAATGATGTTGACTATGGTGAGACCTGCTGGCGTGTACTGTACATTTTCAGACATCTGTAAAGAAAATGATGACAAACGAAGGGTGATGAGAACAACATATATTTCATTACTATGTTATTACTAATATATAAACACATGCAGAGTAAGCAGATGATGGTGTTAGCCTTACATTGGAAGGTCTCTGGTCTTAAGTCAAGCGTATACTTTAGGGATTTGAAACTTAGGCCTACCTGACAGTGAGTCCTGGCTGTGTTTTCCAGGTGAAGTGTGGTTTGTTGTATTGCCTACAGAATGAAACCATGTCACATGAGGATGGGGAAAGGATGTTTACTACACAATGCACTCGTCAGTAGGCCTGCAATCGTCAACATTACTGACAGTTTGCATTACACTATGCACTCGTCACTCAGTACAGTCAACATTAATGACGCAATTTGCATACTGAAAACGAACCAATGACCATCATTTCATCACCAACTAGCAACTTGGCAATTTGGTAACACAGAAACAAACAATATTTGACAGTTTTTCACGGAGGAACACAGCTAGACTAGGTTGCTTTTCCGATGTGGCTGGCCAGCATAGTGCCAGAATGGTAGTGAAATGTTTACAGCATCGTGAATGAATATGTAAGGACTTGGCTACGGTACGGAAGGAGGGAATCCATACACCTGATGCACGCCAAACAGACACATTTTGCTTTCAAAAGCAAAGGCATTCAGATTACAATTAAGTTACTTGACAAACCGACAGATCATCAAACACTGAAAGATCAGCATGCTGCCTTTGGCTAATAACAAGCTAGCATTGTCGTACGTGTTTGTTAAACAAAGCTCAGTCATTTTGGTCAATCAGCCACGTATACAAGCTTTTATTTTACTTACCAAAACCGCAGAGGTCCTTACAGAATACGGAGAAGTACATCCAAAAGTACAACAAAGCATATTTGTGGGGAAAGTGTACCAAAATTAAATAATCCATCGCAGTGATGAAGCTGTTGAAAGCAGAGCTGGTTGAAAGTAATGCAGCAGGGAGAGAGGGGGCTTCCCCTGGAGACGCCGCGAGACTCGCCCTTCTCCTTGACAACGGCCTGCCTGTCAATCAAAACAATAATTCTAAAGAATGGCAACTGCCAATCAACCCAAATAGCCATGCTCATTGGTCATTTAAACTATTTTAATAGCTTTCTTAAATAAAGGGTCAGCCCGAAAAAAATATCTGGGTTGTTTGGGAGGGAGGGGAGACTACCGTTTTAACCACTGACGTGTATAGTATAACTGGACTGCGGATGTTCGATGTGTTGTGAAGCAACGGCTGGGGGCGGGACATGGGACGATTTTTGGGCGGAAGAAGGAAGTAGAGCGCCTTTTTCCATTGATCTCTATGGTGGACTTGAAGCCATATAGTTCCTAGGCAATTCTTGCCGAGTCGGCCCTGTTTCGTTAAAACGGTAGTCTCCCCTCCCTCCCAAACAACCCAGATATTTTTTTCGGGCTGACCCTTTATTTAAGAAAGCTATTAAAATAGTTTAAATGACCAATGAGCATGGCTATTTGGGTTGATTGGCAGTTGCCATTCTTTAGAATTATTGTTTTGATTGACAGGCAGGCCGTTGTCAAGGAGAAGGGCGAGTCTCGCGGCGTCTCCAGGGGAAGCCCCCTCCCTCCCTGCTGCATTACTTTCAACCAGCTCTGCTTTCAACAGCTTCATTACTGCGATGGGTTATTTAATTTTGGTACACTTTCCCCACAAATATGCGTTGTTGTACTTTTGGATGTACTTCTCCGTACTCTGTAAGGACCTCTGCAGTTTTGGTAAGTAAAATAAAAACATGTATATACGTGGCTGATTGACCAAAATGACTGAGCTTTGTTAAACAAACACGTACGACAATGCTAGCTTGTTATTAGCCCAAGACAGCATGCTGATCTTTCAGTGTTTGATGATCTGTCGGCTTGTCAAGTAACTTAATTATAATTTGAATGCCATTGCTTTTGAAAGCAAAATGTGTCTGTTTGGCGTGCGTCAGGTGTAATTCCCTCCTTCCGTACCGTAGCCAAGTCCTTACATCAAGATGAGTAAACATTTCACTACCATTCTGGCACTATGCTGGCCAGTGGCCACATCGGAAAAGCAACGTAGTCTAGCTGTGTTCCTCCGTCAACTGTTAAATATTGTTTGTTTCTGTGTTGCCAAATTGCTAGTTGGTGATGAAATGATGGTCATTGGTACGTTCGTTTTCAGTATGCAAATTGCGTCATTAATGTTGACTGTACTGAGTGACGAGTGCATAGTGTAATGCAAATTGTGTCATTAATGTTTAATTGTAGGCCTACTGACGAGTGCATTGTGTAGTAAACATTATTTCCCCATCCTCATGTGACATGGTTTCATTCTGTAGGCAAACAACAAACCACACTTCACCTGGAAAACAGAGCCAGGACTCACTGTCAGGTAAGTAAAGTTTCAAATCCTTAAAGTATGCTCCTGAGTTAAGACCAGAGACCTTCCAATGTAAAGCTAACACCATCATCTGCTTACTCTGCATGTGTTTATATATTAGTAATAAAATAGTAATGAAATATAGTCCAGGAAGACAGATGCTGAGGCACTCAAGGTTGCAATTTTTTTACTTTTTTATTTGGCTACAATGCCTACGCGTTTCGGCCCTTATGGCCTTCTTCAGGGCGTATCAAGCTTGTATCCTTGATACGCCCTGAAGAAGGCCATAAGGGCCGAAACGCGTAGGCATTGTAGCCAAATAAAAAAGTTTTTTTTTTAAAGAATTGCAACCTTGAGTGCCTCAGCATCTGTCTTCCTGGACCAAGTTTGAGAGCCTCTACACTGATGAGCACCAAGGAAAAAAGGTGAAGACCCAGAAGCACTCCAATTACCTGCTTGTGAGTAATGAAATATATGTTGTTCTCATCACCCTTCGTTTGTCATCATTTTCTTTACAGATGTCTGAAAATGTACAGTAGGCTACACGCCAGCAGGTCTCACCATAGTCAACATCATCAAGGATTGTCACTCTGACCTGAGAAGAGGCCCCATAGAGACACGGACAAGGACCAGCCACTGTTGCCAGTGCACAACTGAGGACCCGACCAGCCTGCTGCCATCTATGATACTATATAGTACCCGGTATGTAACATTACACTACACTCAGCCAATGCTTTCATCCAAAGCTTATCACTTATTTTTACATGTGCCTCCCAATTTGAAGGGACAAAAAGTAATTGGACTGGATAAAAGTATACATCAAGCGTAGTAAACTCTTAGCATTTTGTCAGTAGCCACTATCTTCAATAATTACAAGGGTACCAATTCTATTGACAGATATGCATGCCCACACCATGAAACTACCACCCCATGATTTTCACTGATTAGGCAGCATGCTTTGAAACATGAGCAGCCCATCTCCTTATCTATTGTGTTTTCTTCCCATGAACCTAAGTTGTTGGTGTATCAAACGGTGACGTATTCTCATCACACTTCATATGCCATTATTTTATTTACAGCGGAGCGGTCTGAAGACGTGGAGTACACTGCAGCAGGTATCACATGACCAAGGACTTGGACAACGTCTCTGTTTACATCTATAGTGTATTACACAAGTGAGTCTACACCCCCATATTTCTGCAGATGTAATGGGACAATAAAGACATTTGAAAACTGAAAATGAAGTCTGCACTTCAAGCTCATCACATTAAATAAGTAAAACAGGAGCTTGGTGAGCAGACTTAATTTTCAGTTGTCATTTGACTTTGTTAGTCCTGCACCCAAAACTTTTTTGAGAAGGATGTTCATGGGTTTTTCCTTTTTAAACAAATGTAGACATTTGTAGACACTGAAATGTTATAGTTACTCTATATATACCAGTGATATGCTTCAATTATGTTAATGTTACATTAATTATTTTTTTTTAAAGAGATTTGTATTTATCGTTACAGCTGAAGATGTGCACAGTACCCTACTGCCTGCATCCTACCACCACAGAGGATCCGATATGCAGAACCAGCTTCAAAAACCATTGCAATTATGAAACACAGTTAATAAATGCTTATATACAGCAGCCCGCACATTTTGTTTAATTTGTAATATTGGTTAACACACTATTGTAACAACTGTTTAGATCGGTGTTTCCCAACCAGGGGTACATGTACCACTAGGGGTACGTGAACACAATGCAGGTGGTACATGCATTGGCAGGTATCAATAAAAAGAAATGTATGGAGCATAATCATATTGGGATAGAGCAGTGGTTCCTAACCTATGGGTCGGGACCCAACTTATGGGTCGCCAAAGATCCACAGTGGGTCGCGAAGCCCTCTTGATTTTAAGGGGTTTCGTTTTAATACCATATAGCCCATGTTGAATATATGACAAAGTAAAGCTTTTAAACTGATATATGCATAGAGGCAACAAAATGTAAGCGACACATTAAACAGTCATTCTATATTTGACTGAAGACAAATTGAGGAATACAATTTTCTAATGAGTTTCCGCATGACTCCCTCTCGCCTGGGACTCCCTCTCGCGTGGGCGCTGGCATGATTGGGTCACCAAAGCTTACAATGGTAAAAATATGGGTCCCTGAAGAAAAAGGTTGGGAACCACTGGGATAGAGGAAGATATACAGTAGACTAGAGCATGAGGGAGGGGGTACTCATGGTATGACAAAAATGCTTAGGGGGTACATGAGACAAAAAAGAAGTTGGGAGACACTGTGTGATTGAAGTAATGCATTTCTTACAAGCTTGGGGAAGAATGTCCACTCCATGATTTGCAAGTTTAAAAAGCTGAACATAAGGGTGAATATTTCATTTTAATCTTTATGTCAAGCATACAAAACACCCAGATGTTTAGTCATAGCCTACTGTAGGCCAGCTATGTTTTACTAACTGAAAGGTGTTAACTTTGGTTTGTTTACCATACCGTCTACTTCTAAGAGTGATTTTGTATTCTGAATCTTTTCAAAAACTGGGGGGGATCAGCAAAAAAATGGTCATGATGACTGCTCGACACGGCAATCTTCATCTTCAATCTTCCGGATGACAGCTTGGCGTCGAGGAGCCTTTCTTCAGCGTCCATGGTTTGTCTGTCAAACGGAAAGGTTTTGCATGTCATTTGATGCCCAAACATTCAAAGTTATTTACAAATGTCCGTAGAGGATTAACTTGGTGTGGCAGACACAAACCCAAACAATATTTTACGCAGATGTACAACATGAAAATTGGAACATTCTGAGCTCTCATACAAAAGCAATGTTGATACTGAGTATTGCTGACATGGATTATGTTTTGCCAAACGGTACGCCGACCCCAAAGACACATCTGCATGTTCTGTGTACAGCTCTGTTTGTAGCCTAACTTCCCATTTATCTTTAATTGCTACATTACAACGTGGTGAAGTAACTTATAGTAAGCTAGGTCTTTCGCCACTCGGCTGGCTCACGTTAGATGCTAAGCTAAAATTATTATGGTCATCATAACAAGCTCTTCAAGGTTTCGTTAACCCAAAGTATCATTTTATTAATAGCATGGTATATTTGCCATACTTACCGATCACCAGTTCCATTTGAACTTGTGTTGCTGTTTTTATGACAATCAAGGGTTTCTGTGTCGACCAGTTCCACAGCTGAAAAGTGGGTTCAATATTTCTGCTGGGGACGCCATGTCATATTCGGGTGGGAGGGGCGGGACATGTCTTGAAGTGTCTGTTTGTGGATTGGCCGGCGATGTCGACCTATCAGCAATGTAGCTCAACGTTGTCAAGGGGATTATTATATTTCCGCATTTTTGGGGCGGAAGTAAATCAGCCGCGGTTGCTTCAAAACCGTTGAATGGAGTTCTATCGAACTCCGCAGTCCAGTTATACTATACACGTCAGTGGTTTTAACGAAACAGGGCCGACTCGGCAAGAATTGCCTAGGAACTACATGGCTTCAAGTCCACCATAGAGATACATGGAAAAAGGCGCTCTACTTCCTTCTTCCGCCCCAAAATCGTCCCATGTCCCGCCCCCAGCCGTTGCTTCACAACGCATCGAACATCCGCAGTCTAGTTATAATAGAAGTCTGTGGTTCTTCATAATCTCTGAGAGTTTGCAATCATAGAGGGTGGAGTTTATCTAGAGGGTTCATAACCATGTTAGCTTCCGGGAATCGGTTGTTCCAAAAAAAAATGGCGGCTGGTGTGAAAATCGCTCAAAATCGCTGGAAATACATAGAGATGAATGGGCGACATTTACTTGATTTTCACGTAAAATACCGAGAAATATACTTCCGAATCAACGGGAATCTCTTCACTGACTGAGCTTTATACCAAATCATGTATTCTTCTGTTGTAAGGTTAGCTGTAGAATTTTAAATTAATTTTAGAGTATGGCTCCAATATACCTATTGTCAGACACTGAACCACAATGGAATAGGCATTGGAGGCTTTCTGCACTGCTGTCCAATGCTAGTACTAGGCCTAGTTATTATATCGAGTGTATTACAGTGTATTGTAAAAAAAAAAAAAGAAGTTATTGACGGATTGTGGTGAAAATTTCGATTGGGGGGGGGGGATGACAAAAGGGCAAGGGGTTTAAGTTCTTCTTCACCGCAAAAAAACAATATAGGCCTAGGCATTAATCAGGCAGTGTGTGGAAAAAAAACAGAAATAAAAAACGCATCAAAAGAACGAAGTTAACGACGCTGTGAATCTCGAGTCAGCCGATATCCTGTGCGATTTAAAGTAGGCCTAGGTAGCGTACATTATGCCATTATGCCGACCAGTTCGGTTAATAGTTAGGTTAATAACCTAATCTTAATGATAACAACTTGTAGGCCTAGGCTGCTAGGAGTGTTGTCCTGGAAGCCAATGAAGATTTAATGAAGATTTACTTAACAAATAATTAGGACCTATAGCCCTATATGGCATCCTATTTGTTTTTCAAGTCTATCCTTCCCTTGTTTTTGTGATGTCAAAATTAAATGGCAATGGCAATGGCAATTTAAAAAAAAAATCCTGGATCTAGACCACCACCAGAATTAACCAACTAGCCTATAGAAATGTTAATAAATACCCTTCAGAACGTTTTGAGTTATGCTGACAGATAGACCAACGACCGTAGCCTACCCCAAGCAAAACCTCCTTCGTGGAGGAAATAAGCATTCGACGTCTTCGAAAGGGCAGAATAGATAATAAAAATGCCCCCGGGATCGTCGTTCAGGACTGTAAAAACGTTAGGCCTTTAGGTTTAATGTTCTGATTAGTTCATTTAGCCAATATCGTAATTGAAGGAAATGTATACCCTTATGCGTCACTTATTTTAAGGTCTCTGACTGTAAATATGTTGTTTATTCTGTTGTCTGGCTGTTTAGGCCTACATTCCCATACAGAATGAGTAGGCCCTAGTCTACTCTGCATCTTTGGGTTAGGTTAAACATTGAGGGCCTATAACATAATTCACAAACTTACCGGATGTATAGGTAGTCGTTTGTCTTTGCATTAAAATAGGCCTACTTCATTTCATTATACAATGGTGTTCATGATCAGCCATACATCCTTCAATGGGCCTTTTGTTTTTATAGGCTATTATATGAAATCAACAAATCAGACAACGTGAAAAAAAAAAAGTTACAGACAGAGAGAAAAGAAAAAGAACTCAAGGAGATAGATGAGAATAAAAACAAAACAAAAAGACACAAGACGTGATAATGTTTTTTTTTATTATTCATACACAATGCTATAAATAGCCTATACATTTTAATGACCAATATGAAAACTTTAAAAAAAAAAAAACAATGGCCTAGGCCTACAACACAATCAGTAAATCAGACAAATAATAGTAAAAAAAAAAAAAAACATCCACGTGAAGGGGGGGGGGGGCATTGTGGACGATATCATTACATATATAGTTCTTTCCCGTGTGAAATGGCACAGTTGGTGGACTACAATGGTACAGTTTGTTGTTAAAGTTGATCACAGAACACAGCGTTTGTTTCACTAATTCTTTGGCCATGCCATGTGCTGGCCGCTTTTTCACACCAATGCTAAATTGCGACACCTACAGACCGATTCCCATAAAACACGCTTATGAACTCTCTAGATAAACTCAAACCTCTATGTTGCAATGAGATAAGCTTGGCTCAGTCATTTTTTTTCCTTACATATTCAGAATAAAAAAAAATGCCGTCCCAATTCAGCCCAGAGAGTACAGTAGGCTATTGTAGGCTATTTGACGCTATTCCTAATGGTTTTATACTATCTCCATCTCCCTGTGAGCAGTCCATTCCACACATATAAAGTAGCCTAATCTAAATGGTGTAAACATTAGAGATAGAAAATTTAGTAATAAGGTTAAGACAGTAGATGATACAAAAACCTGTTAGGGGAGACCGGGGTAAGATGAGCCACTTTTTACATTTTTCGTCACAGCTAAGCGATGAAGGCGTGTTTGGTTAACATTTTCACATCATACCTAATTTCAAAGTGTCCTGATAGGCCTACTATTAGAGCAAAAGCTAATTGATAAACTGTCATGGTTAAAATGATATTGTCTTTTAAAAATATTTGTTCAGGTGGCTCATCTTACCCCGTGTAGGCCTACGGGGTAAGGTGAGCCACTGCTTGGGGTAAATTGAGCCCAGGCAAAAATCTCAGCTAAACAACTTGTATTTATTATAACAAATGTAACTAATTAATCTAGGAAATAAAACAACTAAAGCAACAGAACTATGCCAAAAAATACATATTGTGGGCCCTTACAGCTTTGTTTGAATACATATGGCGAACAATGCAGTGCAATGGAGAAAAAAGTTAATATTATTGTTTGAATTGGCTGGGACATGCATAAAGTCATTAATCTCTACTCACCTGGGTATGATATGAAAGAAATTATCTGGCTACACTGAAATATCATAACATGGTGTTCAACCATTAGCCTAGCGGCTCATCTTACCCCATCTCGAAAGGTTCACCTTACCCCGATGCCAAAGTTATGTAAATAATGCTCATAAAATTATCATAAAAGTGCAAAAAGACTTAAAATATCACTCATATAGTAGCTTATTACGTAACATTTAAGACATGATGAGACCAGAAATTGTTCTATTTTTGTTTTCTCTAAATCATCCATGTTTTGAATATAGCCTACATGGAATTCACTTAAAGAGCAAAATAACAAATTTTCACAAATATCTCTCTTGCCAAATTTGGTGCATGCTTCACTTTTTCACAGGTGTTAGAAAAGGATTTCCACCACCTTAGAATGTGGTGACATGTTAAAATGTAGCCTATTCACCTTTTTTGAGAAAAAGGGGGTGGCTCACCTTACCCCGTGGCTCACCTTACCTCGGTCTCCCGTTATTGGAATGGCTTAAGTCAAAGGTAAAAATGCTGTATATTTTCTGACACTGTCATTTACCATGACTGTCTAAACATACTGAAGGTTTTTGAGTATTTCAACTTAGCGGTTGCCATGGCGAGAGTAGAGCCAGCTGTTGTGTGCGTCATCATCTCGTAAACTCGTTTCTTAAAATTTTCTACGAGTTGTCCAGTGGTAAATACCAGAAGCGGTGGCGTTCATGTGTGCTTCGAATGTCGGTGTTTGGTATTTACGAGAATTACGAGACCACATGAACGCACTATTCATTTCTTCCTCACTTAAGAACTTTTTAGAATAATGCTTTTTAGTTGCCATGGCAATCAACAGGATTCTACCTACTCCAAACACTATGTAGGCCTAGAAAAAAAACTGCTTGCTCCTAAACATAATTTAATACATTATCATCATTATTACTACAACATAATTAAAGTATAAAAGTATTATTGTTGTGATGATACTACTACTACTACTACTACTACTAGGCCTACTACTAGGCCTACTACTACTACTACTAGGCCTACTATAATAATAATAGCTAATAATAATAATAATAATAATAATAATAATAATAATAATAATAATAATACAAATACATTAATAACATTTAATTAATATATTATTATTGTTGCATTTACAGTAATACAATATACCTTTTGTATAATAGAGCCTATATAAAATGTAGGCCTAGGCTATCTTAATATTTTAGTTGAACAAACTGACTACATTCAATAGGCTTAAGATAAAGCCACTAAAAGTTACATTGAATGAAATATTTTTTGGAATTCCGTTTTGTGAAATTGGGTTCAAATAAATAAAATGTGACTGTTAAGACAGGGTGTAGGGTTGTCTTAAATTTGAGAAGAAAACTAAGACAAATCTCAAGAAAATAGTCTTCAAGAATCTCAATATTCTTAACTTTTTTCTTAGGGGAAAATCTTAGGAAGAAAGTTAAGAAACAACTTAAGAATTCTGTTTGTGAATATGGAATCTTCTTAACTTTTGTCTTAAGTCAGAAAAGTGACAGTTAAGAACTATTTAGTTCTTAAGAAAGCTTTGTGAATCCGGCCCCTGGTGGCATTATTGCGTGAATGCTTATGTTGCACACTTAATGAATAAGGTCCTCAAGTGTGTAGAGTTTTGCTGAGTTCGTTGTTTATTTACATTTTCCTCAGCATAACTGTACAGCTGACACCGCTGCCTTTAGGCTAGTGACAATGGGCCCAAAAAGGCCTTCGTTTTCGAGATACCCCAACCCAATAATGTTTTTCCTCACCTCTAGGGTGTCCCATACATGAAAATGATTCTTGGCCAAAGTGATTTTAATGCTAAGCCTAAAAATTTTACACATTTTCATATGCACCTCCAAACAAAAAAAGCACCCAAAATGTGACTTCTCTTGGGTTTTGTTCTACCTCCGGTTGGGGTGTCTCCAAATTTTGAGGCCATTGTCACTGGCCTACTTCTGTATCATAACAAAGTCTGTCACTTCCACGTTTCGTTCTTTATGTGACAGAAGTCACTGGCTACTGCACCAGAGAGGGTCTCTGCACTCATTGCTGGTCCTATGATGCCATCTATTGGCGAAAACGTGCAACAGCATAATTAAACTAAAAGACAACCTCTGACAGGACAACAAAAAGACAGGGAGTGAGAATATGGGAATAACAAAAAGCCAAAAATGGGGGGTCCACTACACTTGCATACCTGATTGTGATGCTGTCACTCATTTTCTAGTCTATATCTTGGACTGAAAAAGGATTACATTATTATGTTTTCAGGTGTTTTGCCCCTGCGGTTGTGAAGAGGATGCTGTGGAGGTGGCAGCATGAACGTGTCACACAGACATTGGCTAAACTACTCGGTAGGTACAACGAAATAAAATATACCACCCCCTCAACCCTGTTTATGCTGCACTGTACCTATTTTAACCAGTTTTTATATAGACCATTATTTCTTTCTTTCTGTTAGCATACTGTACAGCAGGGATGGGCAACTGGAGGCTCGGGCGCCACATGCAGCCCAACTTCTCACTTTTTTTAAAAAAAGAGAAAAAGGACAGTTTTTAACCCCCTATAAATCAATAGTGTAAGCATTCAGGTATAAATAAAGAAAAGTGAAGTATCCTTTTGTAAGTGCGTGGTGATGTGGCCCACTGATTGTGGTAATTAAAAATGTTGGCCCACCTTATAATGAAAGTTGCCCACCCCTGCTGAACAGCCTACATCACTTGTACATGTCCTTACCAAATAGGACACTAGCTAGCTAAATGTAACTAATATGGCATTGTGAAAGTTGTATGCCTAAATGTAAACCATACTATTAAATTCTGATGGACAGAATTCAACTAAACCAACATATTACATTGTGAATGTAGTTGCACAGTGATACTGAGACCGACTTATTCCTGTCTTTATTTGCCAGGCTTCTACACTTGACAACAAATGTGCTCTACGGTAGGTTGGTTATTACAACCCATATACAGCCCCTGGCAAAAAGTATGGAATCACCTGTCGTGGAGGATGTTCATTCAGTCGTTTTTATTTTTTAGAAATATGATGGATCACAGACCCGACTCAGAACTGAACTCATTTCAGCTGGCGGCTAACTGGTCTCATAGGAGTCCATGTTAACTGCTAGCTCGGAGGTAAAATTTGCACTGCCGTTCTCAAAGAACGGTTGAAAGTACAGGAGAAAGGTAAACGTCAGTTATTTAACTCAAGGGGATGTGTAATATGAGTTTATTTCAAAAAATGGGACAGTATCACTTTTAAATGGTCAATGGTAAGGTCCCAACCTGTAAAGATGTTCTGTCACTGTAATCAGAGACATTTGAAGCCAAATTGATGAAGGATACCGTTTTTTTTCTCATTAATACTATTACTCCAAGGCTGTACGTTGTTCCAAAATCCAGAAAACGTTTTTGAAGTGCTTGTTTGTGTGTTTGTTTTTCATGATTCCATATTTTTTTTCCTCAGAGCTGAGTGATTCCATATTTTTTTCCCCTATGCATGCTCTAAAAAAAGTAACTCTTTCTTACTAACGGAATTACTTTTCATGATTTCTTTTGGTGTTTCTTAAGGCCAGACAGTTGCCCTTTGAAATGAGTTCAGTTCTGAGTCGGGTCTGTGATCCATCATATTTCTTAAAAATAAAAATGACTGAATGAACATCCTCCACGACAGGTGATTCCATACTTTTTGCCAGGGGCGGTAAAAACCTAACTTGCTCAGCCTCTGAGGCACATAAAAACGTGAAATTAGTTGCATTTAAAATCCAAGACCATCATCTTGCATGAAAATGGACAGGAGTCTGCATATTGGAATGCACCCATGTCACTTCAGGCGCCTTGGACAATGCATCGTGTGTGCAGCATCAGGCTAAAATGGGTTAATAACACACACACACACACACACACACGCACGCATGCACTCTCCTCTAATTTTCTCTCTTTGCCAAACTTTAGATGACATTTCCAGCATGTCCAACTCATCAGCATCAGGGGAGATTCGGTGAAGGTGGTGCACCATCCAGGACCAGTCATGGGCCACCAACACCTCTGCAAAATCTACACTTCCTGTGAACCCTGTAGAAGACACTACAACCACAAAACTGCTAATAAACCATTACATACTGCATCACATCATGGTTCTCCATGTGTTACTGCACCCTCGGCACAAGTTCTTTGCTAGATTGCCATCTGGCAGATGCATCAGGACAGGAATGTAGCTACTATTTGTGATTATATCTCCCCACACTCTTACTTGCTTTGCATGGCAGTGTGTCTCAATGTGTGTCAGAATGGAAGGTGTCGCACCATTGAAGTCAATGGGCAGTGGCATTGCATCAGGGTTATAGAAGCACAGATATCCTTGATGCTTTGATGCCAGCTGTTTTTTTGTGATCTGGTCACCCACACTTCCCTCTTCATTATGTCCCATAGATTTCCATACCACGTTTTGGTGCTTTGGTGGTATGGACATTCTAACTCACCAGAAAAAAAAACATTGAAAATGAATGGAAGGTTATGTCTGGTGATTTCTGGTAAATTAGAATGCCCATAACATCAAAGTGGCACTGGATTACTCAACCATGTGCCTCTTAAAAGATAGCTTCTGCCAATTTCAATATCCTGTTGTATAGCTCATGCTACCCTTGACTTGTCAGTACCCGGTGATGCTGGCATTTTTTGACTCAGCTCTTTCTGAGATCTGAGCTATTCTAATGGGGGCAGACTTTGATTGCATTAAAAACCTCCTTAACATAGGCCTAATCCAAATACTATCCCAAAAGGTATCACTGTCTGTTTGCTAGTTGTCTGCTGATGTTGCATAACCTTTTGAATGTTATTGGGAATAAATGAAGATGTTTTTTTGAAATGTAAACAAACGCCTGCCCCCATTACACCCATCATGCACCTGTTTAACAAAATGTTATTTTTATTCAAGTATACTGTGTGTCTAGGGGTATGCAGTGTATACGTTTAAATATGGCACATTACTTAATACTGTAAGTTATTTCAGATGATTTAAAATGGCATCTGGGAATTCCAAAATAAAGGTGAAATAAAACACTGGTGTCCCTATTATTTGGCTCTAGATATTGTAGTACGTGGGGGGGGGGGGTAGTTTTCTTTTATAATCTTTGTGTAGCATATTCAACCTCTTCTCAGTTGCATGGCTGAGACTGTTCAAATAGGCTACTGCCTGCCAATACTGCAAGCTTCTACTTAGTTGCATTTTAACCTTGTTATGTTATAGAGAATATAATTATTATATAATTGTTACCAGGTAAAAACGAAAAGCAAGTTAATGTAATCCAGTCACTCGGTCTGTCATAGTAGCAATATTCAGTCAGTGAGTGCATTCCCTCGTATTTTAGCGTTTTGCGTGGTATCTGTGGGGATCAAGGTAAGCAGATCTAAAACATGGATCGTTCATTTCAGCCAATCAGGTGACAAGAGCGACAGATAAGGCAGAAGCGACAGGTAAGGCGCCGACAGGGACGTTTACAAAGGGGGACCTGCCGGAACCGGCAGGTCAGTTTTTACCTCAGCGATTGTTTTGAGATGAAAGTGTTGTGGTCAGCCGAAATAAACATTCAACTCGAACTGTAACCCGTGTCTCCTCGCCTCGTCTGAACTGGAGTGTCTTATAACTGATAATCAACCTTTTAGGGTTACAGAAATAATACATTGTATTAGTTCTATGTCGTTCTACAAGCTGCATGTGGAAACGCCAAATGTATCCGTTTAAATTTCTGAACTTGTATTTTTTCGGCTTGAGGTGGAGGAGATATAAATGTGTTGCCTCGATGTGTTGTTTATCGATGCCCAGTGATGGGTAACTATGCGTGTTTCCGCAACAAACCATCATAGTAGGTGCGATCGAGATGTGTTAACGCATGCATGCGCATTTACACAGCAATGCACCCTGGATGGAAAATGCTGCATGACGGTTAGATTTCCTGTCAAACTTCGAAATTTCGTCGACGTTGCGTTGACGAGGTGACATGTCACATGGTGTAAAACTATCGCGGGATGAATGCGGCTGCAGTCAGATCTTGCAACCTCTGCAGTTGCTTATCCCCTTCAACGCTTGTCGACGGACTGCCTCCGAGGTCACGCGTCCATGAACTGGTTGGTCAACAACTCACTCACGTGTGTATATGGGTCTTGTCTCACACCTCTACACAAGTTTGCGCAGGTCCCCACTTCAGCTCCTCCTCACTGCCTGTCCCCCCACTCATCACACGTGGTGTGTTAGTAGAGCAAACCGGTGCGAGCTCATCGTCTCGTTCATATTTGTGGCCGACTTTAAATGCGCTGTATTTAATAACACCCACATCGTGACAACAAGTTCTCGCTGACGTCCGTTGCGCAACGTCGACGCTCGCAATGAAGTCGTATGCTTTTACTAACGGGAACGCGTCGGCTTCGGTAAGATGCGCTCTCGTTCCACTCAGAGCCATCTAATATCAGAGTTACGCCACTCCCATAGACCTCTATGGACCAATCTTTCCACAGCAATGGCGGCTCTCATGGAGCCTCACGGAGCGTTAACATGGAAATCCCCATTGACTTTAGTTCTATTAGAAGTTACTTAGTTCCAGGAGGTGGCGGTAGAACACAGAAAATGTGGTAAAGGTAATGTAATTTGTTTGTACTTAATCTTTGTTTGGTATGTGATGGTTCTGTGTTAGTTTCCAACGAACAGAAGTTTACTGTTATGAAACATTTTAATCTACGCGAATACATCACCAACCGACTTCCTGGTCCCTGGTTTGCGCAACTCTGTTGTTAGATGCGCTCTCGTTCCACTGATTGCGCGTCATGTTCAGTAGTTCTACTGCAATCACGCAGATGTGCATTCTTTCATAACATTCTCCATGGCAATGAGAAATGACATCACAGTTTACCACAACAAACGTTGGCATTTTGAAAAATACTTCTATTCTACTATTTCTCCATACCAACAAGCGATGACATGGTGCGTAACCAAAACAAATCTTGGTGATGGGTAGGCCACGGCACCAGCCTCATACCAGGGTGGAATCAAATTGAGGAATGAAGTGAAATTCTTTGCGGCCATTTAAGAGAAATCAACCATTACTCCACAACAATGAGCGACGACATCGAGAGTTGAATCGAGTTGAGGAATGAAGTGAAATTCGTTGTGGCCATTAAAAAAAAAAAAAAAACAATCATTCATCCACACCAATAAGCGATGACATCGTGCGTAACTAAAATTAGTCTAGGTGAAGACCAGGTCTTGCCCAGCGGCGCTAGACTGGGTATAGTCGCGTCTCAGTACAAAACATCAACATGACTTTTTAAAGGACTTCGTGTTCTTGATCTTGATGAAATGCGCTATCGTTCTACAAGCTGCATGCGGAACCGCCAAATGTATCCGTTTAAATTTCTGAACTTGTATTTATCCGGCTTGATGTGGGGGAGATATAAATTTGTTGCCTCGATGTGTTGTTTAAAAACATTTATCGATGCCCAGTGATGGGTAACTATGCGTGTTTCCACAACAAACCATCATGGTAACGGGAACGCGTCGGCTTCGGTAAGATGCGCTCTCGTTCCACTGATTGCGCGTCATGTTCAGTAGTTCTACTGCAATCACGCAGATGTGCATTCTTTCATAACATTCTCCATGGCAATGATAAATTACATCACATGTTACCACAACAATCTTTGGCATTTTAAAAAATACTTCTATTCTACTATTTCTCCATACCAACAAGCGATGACATGGTGCGTAACCAAAACAAATCTTGGTGATGGGCAGGCCACAGCACCAGCCCCACACCAGAGTGGAATCAAGTTGAGGAATGAAGTGAAATTCGTTTCGGCCATTTTAAAAAAAATCAACCATTCCTCCACACCAATAAGCTACGACGTCGTGCGTAACTGAAATTGGTCTTGGTGACGGCCAGGCCTTGCCTAGCGGCGCTCGAACCTCATCGGAATGGAATCGATTTGAAGAAGCTCGTTGGCTTGTCAAGGGCAGGCCTACGAACAGCCTCAGTTGAAAACCACAATTTAAAGGCAAACTCATGGTGCATTGGTATCAGGAAGACTGTGGGAAATGGTTAATTCCAGACCGGGCGCACAGATATGAAATGTTGGTTGGTCGTCTCCAACACTGTCGTGCAAGGAAATGCTTTGCCAAAAGGTTGAGATCGTCGTGGGCAACAGACAAATTCTTCAACTCAATGTGCCACTGTATGGGCCTATTCTTGCACAATATTATGAAGCCCGTGACAACATTTTTAGTCTTCCGTTATAAGCCAGTTTTACCACAATGGCCAAAATGGATATTCAATTCTGACTCAGATATGTCTTATGCTGTAGAGGCATGAGGACTGATAACACTGTTGCATTTCTCCATACCAAAGAGTCGTGATCTCGTGAGTTACCAAAAATACGCCTTGCCGACGACGGGCAGGTGAGTATAGTCGCGCATCAGTAAAAAACATCAACATGACTTTTTAAAGGACTTCGTGTTCTTGATCTTGATGAAATGCGCTATCGTTCTACAAGCTGCATGTGGAAACGCCAAATGTATCCGTTTAAATTTCTGAACTTGTATTTATCCGGCTTGATGTGGGGGAGATATAAATTTGTTGCCTCGATGTGTTGTTTAAAAACATTTATCGATGCCCAGTGATGGGTAACTATGCGTTGCCACAACAAACCATCATGGTAACGCGAACGCGTCGGCTTCGGTAAGATGCGCTCTCGTTCCACTGATTGCGCGTCAGAGTAGTTCTACTCTAATCACGCAGATGTGCATTCTTTCATAACATTCTCCATGACAATGAGAAATGACATCACATGTTACCACAACAATCTTTGGCATTTCAAATACATATATTCTACTATTTCCCCGTACCAGCAAGCGATGACATCAAAACAAATATTGGTGATGGGCAGTCCGTGGCACCGGACCCACACTAGAGTTGAATCAAGTTGAGGAATTAAGTGAAATTCGTTTCGGCCATTAAAAAAAAAAAAATCAACCATTCCTCCACACCAATAAGCGACGACATCGTGCGTAACTGAAATTGGTCTTGGTGACGGCCAGGCCTTGCCCAGCGGCGCTCGAACCCCATCGGAATGGAATTGATTTCAGGAAGTTCGTTGGCTTGTCAAGGGCAGGCCTACGAACAGCCTCAGTTGAAAACCACAATTTAATTTTTAAAAAGGCAAACTCATGGTGCATTGGTATCAGGAAGACTGGGGGAAATGGCTAATTCCAGAAAGGGCGCAGAAATATGAAATGTTGGGTGGCCATCTCCAACACTGTCGCGCAAGGAAATGCTTTGCCAAAAGGTTGAGATCGTGGGCAACAGACCAATTCTTCAACTCAATGTGCCACTGTATGGGCCTATTCTTGCACAATATTGTTGCATTTCTCCATACCAAAGAGTCGTGATCTCGTGAGTTACCAAAAATACGCCTTGCCGACGACGGGCAGGTGAGTATAGTCGCGTCTCAGTACAAAACATCAACATGACTTTTTAAAGGACTTCGTGTTCTTGATCTTGATGAAATGCGCTATCGTTCTACAAGCTGCATGTGGAAACGCCAAATGTATCCGTTTAAATTTCTGAACTTGTATTTATCCGGCTTGATGTGGGGGAGATATACATTTGTTTCCTCGATGTGTTGTTTAAAAACATTTATCGATGCCCAATGATGGGTAACTATGCATGTTGCCACAACAAACAATCATGGTAACGGGAACGCGTCGGCTTCGGTAAGATGCGCTCTCGTTCCACTGATTGCGCGTCAGAGTAGTTCTACTGCAATCACGCAGATGTGCATTCTTTCATAACATTCTCCATGACAATGAGAAATGACATCACATGTTACCACAACAATCTTTGGCATTTAAAAAAATACTTCTATTCTACTATTTCTCCATACCAACAAGCGATGACATGGTGCGTAACCAAAACAAATCTTGGTGATGGGCAGGCCACAGCACCAGCCCCACACCAGAGTGGAATCAAGTTGAGGAATGAAGTGAAATTCGTTTCGGCCATTTAAAAAAAAAAAACAACCATTCCTCCACACCAATAAGCGACGACATCGTGCGTAACTGAAATTGGTCTTGGTGACGGCCAGGCCTTGCCTAGCGGCGCTCGAACCTCATCGGAATGCAATTGATTTCAGGAAGTTCGTTGGCTTGTCAAGGGCAGGCCTACGAACAGCCTCAGTTGAAAACCACAATTTAATTTTTAAAAAGGCAAACTCATGGTGCATTGGTATCAGGAAGACTGGGGGAAATGGCTCATTCCAGGCAGGGCGCAGAAATATGAAATGTTGGTTGGCCGTCTCCAACACTGTCGCGCAAGGAAATGCTTTGCCAAAAGGTTGAGATCGTGGGCAACAGACCAATTCTTCAACTCAATGTGCCACTGTATGGGCCTATTCTTGCACAATATTGTTACATTTTTCCATACTAAAGAGTCATGATCTCGTGAGTTACCAAAAATACGCCTTGCTGACGACGGGCAGGTGAGTATAGTCGCGTCTCAGTTCAAAACATCAACAAGACTTTTTAAAGGACTTCGTGTTCTTGATCTTGATGAAATGCGCTATCGTTCTACAAGCTGCATGCGGAAACGCCAAATGTATCCGTTCAAATTTCTGAACTTGTATTTATCCGGCTTGATGTGGGGGAGATATAAATGTGTTGCCTCGTTGTGTTCTTTAAAAACATTTATCGATGCCCAGTGATGGGTAACTATGCGTTGCCACAACAAACCATCATGGTAACGGGAACGCGTCGGCTTCGGTAAGATGCGCTCTCGTTCCACTGATTGCGCGTCAGAGTAGTTCTACTCTAATCATGCAGATGTGCATTCTTTCATAACATTCTCCATGACAATGAGAAATGACATCACATGTTACCACAACAATCTTTGGCATTTAAAAAAAATACTTCTATTCTACTATTTCTCCATACCAACAAGCGATGACATGGTGCGTAACCAAAACAAATCTTGGTGATGGGCAGGCCACAGCACCAGCCCCACACCAGAGTGGAATCAAGTTGAGGAATGAAGTGAAATTCGTTTCGGCCATTTAAAAAAAAACACAAAAAAAAACCATTCCTCCACACCAATAAGCGACGACATCGTGCGTAACTGAAATTGGTCTTGGTGACGGCCAGGCCTTGCCTAGCTGCGCTCGAACCTCATCGGAATGGAATTGATTTCAGGAAGTTCGTTGGCTTGTCAAGGGCAGGCCTACGAACAGCCTCAGTTGAAAACCACAATTTAATTTTTAAAAAGGCAAACTCATGGTGCATTGGTATCAGGAAGACTGGGGGAAATGGCTCATTCCAGGCAGGGCGCAGAAATATGAAATGTTGGTTGGCCGTCTCCAACACTGTCGCGCAAGGAAATGCTTTGCCAAAAGGTTGAGATCGTGGACAACAGACCAATTCTTCAACTCAATGTGCCACTGTATGGGCCTATTCTTGCACAATATTGTTGCATTTCTCCATACCAAAGAGTCGTGATCTCGTGAGTTACCAAAAATACGCCTTGCCGACGACGGGCAGGTGAGTATAGTCGCGCCTCAGTACAAAACATCAACATGACTTTTTAAAGGACTTCGTGTTCTTGATCTTGATGAAATGCGCTATCGTTCTACAAGCTGCATGTGGAAACGCCAAATGTATCCGTTTAAATTTCTGAACTTGTATTTATCCGGCTTGATGTGGGGGAGATATACATTTGTTGCCTCGATGTGTTGTTTAAAAACATTTATCGATGCCCAGTGATGGGTAACTATGCGTGTTTACACAACACACCACCATGGTAACGGGAACGCCTCGACTTCGGTAAGATGCGCTCTCGTTCCACTGATTGCGCGTCAGAGTAGTTCTACTGCAATCACGCAGATGTGCATTCTTTCATAACATTCTCCATGACAATAAGAAATGACATCACATGTTACCACAACAATCTTTGGCATTTAAAAAAAATACTTCTATTCTACTATTTCTCCATACCAACAAGCGATGACATGGTGCGTAACCAAAACAAATCTTGGTGATGGGCGGCCACAGCACCAGCCCCATACCAGAGTGGAATCAAGTTGAGGAATGAAGTGAAATTCGTTTCGGCCATTTTAAAAAAAATCAACCATTCCTCCACACCAATAAACTGCGAGACTTGTCCTAGAGATAAGGGACTCGACTGACCCGTGTGTGAGAAACACCAAAGCACCAGTGCGAACAGGACGCAAGTGGAAGGCAGAGGAGGCTGTTGACCAGGCCATCAGCAGGCTCATGCATAATGAAGTGGTGGGCAGGACACAGTCGGGGAGAGCAGGCCTGGGGTGGGGAACACCCCCCAAGTTTTGGTCTAATGCGTCAAGAAGGGAGAGGAGAGAGCTGGTGATTGACGAGGTGGTCAGGCACGAGGAGGAGCAATATAAGATCAAGGCGCTCAGCCAGCCACAGCAAGGACGATGGACGACGTGGGAAGGAGTGATCAACAGGACCATCAAGTGGACCGACTTGTGGAAGATGCCTCAAGCAAGGCTCAGTTTCCTCATTCGGGCCACTTATGACACCCTCCCCAGTCCAAGCAATCTGAGCCAGTGGTATGGCACAGAGGAAAGCTGCCAGCTCTGCAATGCCCCAAACCCAAACCTACAACATATCCTGTCCGGTTGCAAGACAGCTCTGGCACAGGGTAGGTATAGGTGGCGGCACGACCTGGTTCTGCGGAAGCTGGCAGAAGTCCTTGAAGTGCAGAGGAAGGAAACAGCCAAAGACCCTCCTTCCGAGACCCGGACGTTCATCCGCTTCATTGGACAAGGAGCCAGAGCTCAGACCATCAGCCAGAGAGGGAGATCGCCATTATTAACACCTGGATGCAACTGGGACCTAAGAGTGGATCTTGATCGGCAGCTCAAGTTCCCACCAGAGATTACCACCACCTCTCTGAGGCCAGACATCATCCTGTGGTCGCCCGCTGTCAAGACCGCTATCCTGGCAGAGCTAACTGTTCCTTGGGAGGGAGGAATGGAAGCGGCCTTTGAACGAAAGAGGGACAAATACTCTGACCTGGTGGCTGAGTGCAGAGAAGCTGGATGGACTGCATCTATCTACCCTGTGGAGGTTGGCTGCAGAGGGTTTGTGGGAACATCCATCCAGCGCCTCCTCAGGAAGATCGGAGTGCCTGGAGCGAGGCTGAAGAGAGCATGTAAGGACCTGGCAGAAGAGGCAGCTTCTGGTTGTGGTTGTGGAAGAAGGACAGGTTGTTGGAGAAAGAAGGGGCCTACGGGTAGCTGCAGGAGGCAGCAGGGAGACGTCCCTGCCGTTGCTCCACCACCCTGAGATGTTCCGGGATTAATGGAGCGAAACATCAATGATATGGGGTGGCTCCCGGCTGACGACCCTGCAGTTACCCCGTCGGCACCGTCGGAGGTGCGTCAGGCGGAAACGCCATGCAGGTAGAACTTACCTGTGCTTCTAACTAGTTTTGCTGGATCACCAGTGACCACTGCGAATAGGGCAGTTGGCATCCAGGAAAGACTGGAGGGCGGTCAGGGAAGACTGACTGACGGCAGGAAAGACTGCACCAGGCGTGGAAGGGCTAGTTACCCACTCCACATGTCCTTGTCAAGATGACCTTGGACAGCCTACCCAACTACGAGCACAACAAAAGAAAAACAGCCCGAAGGTCCACCGAGAGGCGGGATGGAAGATGGACCAAACCGGACGGACAACATGGTACGAACTGGAACGAATATCACTAACGAGCAAAGGACCCTGAGGAAATGTAGCTGCGGGTGGTCTAAGGTGACAACTCATAGGGGCCTGCGTATCCATCAGGGGAAGGCAAAGTGTGGCGGAACAAGCCAGATGCAATCTTGCACTGCCCCAGCAGATCAGACAAGCCGGAGACAGAGCCTGGTTGAGCACCACAGTGCTGCTGTTTCCAATATTGCAGATGGCCAGAGGGAAGAAGTGTGCCTTTCCCAGCAGCAGGAGCACCAACAACACCTGGAGCCCACCACCCACAATGAGCACCATGAGGACATCCGTAGCAACGAACCCCCGACAAGAGCAAGGAGGGAGAAGCCTATGCGACAACCAAAAGTGAAGTGGCCAAAAGCCAGTGAAAAATAGGCGTGGAGAAGTCTCGACCATGATCTTCATGTCATCCTGAAGTCACTGCAAGGCACCGTAACCACCAAGCTGAACCTCTTCGGCAACATCGTATACGAAGAGGGCAAGGAGAGGTTTGGGGAAATGGTACGGAGGAAGAACGTGGCCAGGGAGCCAGGGAGACGGGAGAAGGAGATACAGAATCTCGTGAAGGAGAGGAGGTCCCTCAGGAAGGCTTGGAGGAAAGCTGAAGAACACGAGAAGGCAGGACTGAAAGCGCTCTGGGGCCAAATCAAAGGGAGGCTTGCGACCTTGCGGAGGGCGGAGAGGATTAGGAGACGGAGAAGCAAGAAGGAGAAAGAGAGGGCAAGGTTCTTCAAGGACCCCTTCAAGTTTGCCAGGAGCCTTCTTGAAGAAAAAAAGAATGGGAGGCTGGAAGCCACAGCGCAGGAGCTGGAAGAACACCTGAATATCCAGTTAAGTGATCCTGAGAGAAGCACTCCTCTTGGTTCACCAGGATACGTGCCCCGCCCTGCTGAGCCTGCTGTTAAGTTCGACACCACACCACCAAGGTGGACGGAGATCAAGCAGGTGGTGGACAAAGCAAGATCTGCCTCATCTCCAGGCCTGAATGGCGTGCCCTACAGGGTGTACAAGAGCTGCCCGATGGTTCTGAAGCTCCTGTGGAGGTTGATGAGGGTTGCCTGGAAGACTCAAGCAATCCCCTCTGAGTGGACCAAGGCCACCTTCATTCCAAAAGAACTGGATTCCCATAACATCAACCAGTTCAGAGGAATAGCCCTTTTGAACGTGGAAGGGAAGATTTTCTTCTCAGTCGTGGCGAAGAGGTTGACCAGCTACCTCCTAGAGAACAACTATATTGACACCAGCTGTCAAAAGGCCGGCATCCCAGGATTCCCAGGCTGTGTGGAACACTCCACCATGATTTGGAACCAGATTCAGACAGCCAAGCGTGACAAGTCAGACCTGCACGTTGTCTGGCTGGATCTGGAAAATGCCTATGGTTCTGTCCCCCATCAGCTCATCAACTTTGCCTTGGAGTTCTTCTACATCCCAACCTGCATCCAGAAGCTGGTATCCAACTACTTCAGCAGTTTGCAAGTTTGCTACGCCACGCAGAACGCTACAACCAACTGGCAACAACTCGAGAAAGGCATCGCGATGGGTAACGGGAACGCGTCGGCTTCGGTAAGATGCGCTCTCGTTCCACTGATTGCGCGTCAGAGTAGTTCTACTCTAATCACGCAGATGTGCATTCTTTCATAACATTCTCCATGGCAATGATAAATTACATCACATGTTACCACAACAATCTTTGGCATTTTAAAAAATACTTCTATTCTACTATTTCTCCATACCAACAAGCGATGACATGGTGCGTAACCAAAACAAATCTTGGTGATGGGCAGGCCACAGCACCAGCCCCACACCAGAGTGGAATCAAGTTGAGGAATGAAGTGAAATTCGTTTCGGCCATTAAAAAAAACCAACCATTCCTCCACACCAATAAGCGACGACGTCGTGCGTAACTGAAATTGGTCTTGGTGACGGCCAGGCCTTGCCCAGTGGCGCTCGAACCCCATCGGAATGGAATTGATTTCAGGAAGTTCGTTGGCTTGTCAAGGGCAGGCCTACGAACAGCCTCAGTTGAAAACCACAATTTAATTTTTAAAAAGGCAAACTCATGGTGCATTGGTATCAGGAAGACTGGGGGAAATGGCTCATTCCAGGCAGGGCGCAGAAATATGAAATGTTGGTTGGCCGTCTCCAACACTGTCGCGCAAGGAAATGCTTTGCCAAAAGGTTGAGATCGTGGGCAACAGACCAATTCTTCAACTCAATGTGCCACTGTATGGGCCTATTCTTGCACAATATTGTTACATTTTTCCATACTAAAGAGTCATGATCTCGTGAGTTACCAAAAATACGCCTTGCTGACGACGGGCAGGTGAGTATAGTCGCGTCTCAGTACAAAACATCAACAAGACTTTTTAAAGGACTTCGTGTTCTTGATCTTGATGAAATGCGCTATCGTTCTACAAGCTGCATGCGGAAACGCCAAATGTATCCGTTTAAATTTCTGAACTTGTATTTATCCGGCTTGATGTGGGGGAGATATAAATGTGTTGCCTCGTTGTGTTCTTTAAAAACATTTATCGATGCCCAGTGATGGGTAACTATGCGTTGCCACAACAAACCATCATGGTAACGGGAACGCGTCGGCTTCGGTAAGATGCGCTCTCGTTCCACTGATTGCGCGTCAGAGTAGTTCTACTCTAATCACGCAGATGTGCATTCTTTCATAACATTCTCCATGAAAATGAGAAATGACATCACATGTTACCACAACAATCTTTGGCATTTAAAAAAATACTTCTATTCTACTATTTCTCCATACCAACAAGCGATGACATGGTGCGTAACCAAAACAAATCTTGGTGATGGGCAGGCCACAGCACCAGCCCCACACCAGAGTGGAATCAAGTTGAGGAATGAAGTGAAATTCGTTTCGGCCATTAAAAAAAAAATTAACCATTCCTCCACACCAATAAGCGACGACATCGTGCGTAAATGAAATTGGTCTTGGTGACGGCCAGGCCTTGCCTAGCGGCGCTCAAACCTCATCGGAATGGAATTGATTTCAGGAAGTTCGTTGGCTTGTCAAGGGCAGGCCTACGAACAGCCTCAGTTGAAAACCACAATTTTTTTTTTAAAAGGCAAACTCATGGTGCATTGGTATCAGGAAGACTGGGGGAAATGGCTAATTCCAGGCAGGGCGCAGAAATATGAAATGTTGGTTGGCCGTCTCCAACACTGTCGCGCAAGGAAATGCTTTGCCAAAAGGTTGAGATCGTGGGCAACAGACCAATTCTTCAACTCAATGTGCCACTGTATGGGCCTATTCTTGCACAATATTGTTGCATTTCTCCATACCAAAGAGTCGTGATCTCGTGAGTTACCAAAAATACGCCTTGCCGACGACGGGCAGGTGAGTATAGTCGCGCCTCAGTACAAAACATCAACATGACTTTTTAAAGGACTTCGTGTTCTTGATCTTGATGAAATGCGCTATCGTTCTACAAGCTGCATGTGGAAACGCCAAATGTATCCGTTTGAATTTCTGAACTTGTATTTATCCGGCTTGATGTGGGGGAGATATAAATTTGTTTCCTCGATGTGTTGTTTAAAAACATTTATCGATGCCCAATGATGGGTAACTATGCATGTTGCCACAACAAACAATCATGGTAACGGGAACGCGTCGGCTTCGGTAAGATGCGCTCTCGTTCCACTGATTGCGCGTCAGAGTAGTTCTACTCTAATCACGCAGATGTGCATTCTTTCATAACATTCTCCATGGCAATGATAAATTACATCACATGTTACCACAACAATCTTTGGCATTTTAAAAAATACTTCTATTCTACTATTTCTCCATACCAACGAGCGATGACATGGTGCGTAGCCAAAACAAATCTTGGTGATGGGCAGGCTACAGCACCAGCCCCACACCAGAGTGGAATCAAGTTGAGGAATGAAGTGAAATTCGTTTCGGCCATTAAAAAAAATCAACCATTCCTCCACACCAATAAGCGACGACGTCGTGCGTAAATGAAATTGGTCTTGATGACGGCCAGGCCTTGCCTAGCGGCGCTCGAACCTCATCGGAATGCAATTGATTTCAGGAAGTTCGTTGGCTTGTCAAGGGCAGGCCTACGAACAGCCTCAGTTGAAAACCACAATTTAATTTTTAAAAAGGCAAACTCATGGTGCATTGGTATCAGGAAGACTGGGGGAAATGGCTCATTCCAGGCAGGGCGCAGAAATATGAAATGTTGGTTGGCCGTCTCCAACACTGTCGCGCAAGGAAATGCTTTGCCAAAAGGTTGAGATCGTGGGCAACAGACCAATTCTTCAACTCAATGTGCCACTGTATGGGCCTATTCTTGCACAATATTGTTACATTTTTCCATACTAAAGAGTCATGATCTCGTGAGTTACCAAAAATACGCCTTGCTGACGACGGGCAGGTGAGTATAGTCGCGTCTCAGTACAAAACATCAACAAGACTTTTTAAAGGACTTCGTGTTCTTGATCTTGATGAAATGCGCTATCGTTCTACAAGCTGCATGCGGAAACGCCAAATGTATCCGTTTAAATTTCTGCACTTGTATTTATCCGGCTTGATGTGGGGGAGATATAAATGTGTTGCCTCGTTGTGTTCTTTAAAAACATTTATCGATGCCCAGTGATGGGTAACTATGCGTTGCCACAACAAACCATCATGGTAACGGGAACGCGTCGGCTTCGGTAAGATGCGCTCTCGTTCCACTGATTGCGCGTCAGAGTAGTTCTACTCTAATCACGCAGATGTGCATTCTTTCATAACATTCTCCATGACAATGAGAAATGACATCACATGTTACCACAACAATCTTTGGCATTTTAAAAAATACTTCTATTCTACTATTTCTCCATACCAACAAGCGATGACATGGTGCGTAACCAAAACAAATCTTGGTGATGGGCAGGCCACAGCACCAGCCCCACACCAGAGTGGAATCAAGTTGAGGAATGAAGTGAAATTCGTTTCGGCCATTAAAAAAAACCAACCATTCCTCCACACCAATAAGCGACGACATCGTGCGTAACTGAAATTGGTCTTGGTGACGGCCAGGCCTTGCCCAGCGGCGCTCGAACCCCATCGGAATGGAATTGATTTCAGGAAGTTCGTTGGCTTGTCAAGGGCAGGCCTACGAACAGCCTCAGTTGAAAACCACAATTTTTTTTTTAAAAGGCAAACTCATGGTGCATTGGTATCAGGAAGACTGGGGGAAATGGCTAATTCCAGGCAGGGCGCAGAAATATGAAATGTTGGTTGGCCGTCTCCAACACTGTCGCGCAAGGAAATTCTTTGCCAAAAGGTTGAGATCGTGGGCAACAGACCAATTCTTCAACTCAATGTGCCACTGTATGGGCCTATTCTTGCACAATATTGTTGCATTTCTCCATACCAAAGAGTCGTGATCTCGTGAGTTACCAAAAATACGCCTTGCCGACGACGGGCAGGTGAGTATAGTCGCGCCTCAGTACAAAACATCAACATGACTTTTTAAAGGACTTCGTGTTCTTGATCTTGATGAAATGCGCTATCGTTCTACAAGCTGCATGTGGAAACGCCAAATGTATCCGTTTAAATTTCTGAACTTGTATTTATCCGGCTTGATGTGGGGGAGATATAAATTTGTTTCCTCGATGTGTTGTTTAAAAACATTTATCGATGCCCAATGATGGGTAACTATGCATGTTGCCACAACAAACAATCATGGTAACGGGAACGCGTCGGCTTCGGTAAGATGCGCTCTCGTTCCACTGATTGCGCGTCAGAGTAGTTCTACTGCAATCACGCAGATGTGCATTTTTTCATAACATTCTCCATGGCAATGATACATTACATCACATGTTACCACAACCATCTTTGGCATTTTAAAAATACCTCTATTCTACTGTTTCTCCATACCAACAAGCGATGACATGGTGCGTAACCAAAACAAATCTTGGTGATGGGCAGGCCACAGCACCAGCCCCACACCAGAGTGGAATCAAGTTGAGGAATGAAGTGAAATTCGTTTCGGCCATTAAAAAAAAATCAACCATTCCTCCACACCAATAAGCGACGACGTCGTGCGTATCTGAAATTGGTCTTGGTGACGGCCAGGCCTTGCCCAGCGGCGCTCGAACCCCATCGGAATGGAATTGATTTCAGGAAGTTCGTTGGCTTGTCAAGGGCAGGCCTACGAACAGCCTCAGTTGAAAACCACAATTTATTTTTTTAAAAGGCAAACTCACGGTGCATTGGTATCAGGAAGACTGGGGGAAATGGCTCATTCCAGGCAGGGCGCAGAAATATGAAATGTTGGTTGGCCGTCTCCAACACTGTCGCGCAAGGAAATGCTTTGCCAAAAGGTTGAGATCGTGGGCAACAGACCAATTCTTCAACTCAATGTGCCACTGTATGGGCCTATTCTTGCACAATATTGTTGCATTTCTCCATACCAAAGAGTCGTGATCTCGTGAGTTACCAAAAATACGCCTTGCCGACGACGGGCAGGTGAGTATAGTCGCGTCTCAGTACAAAACACCAACAAGACTTTTTATTGGTCTATTATTGCACAATAGTCGTCATCTCGTGCGTTTCTAAAAATAAGCCTTGACGACGGGTACGTGAGTATAGTCGCGCCTCGGTACAGGCTGCATGTGGAAACGCACAATATATCCGTTTAAGTTTCTGAATTTATCCGGCTTGATGTGGAGATTTTTTAAATTTTTTGCCTCGATTTGTTGTTTGGTAACGGGAACGCGTCGGTTCCGGTGTGCGAAAGATGCGCTCTCGTTCCACTGATTGCAGTAGAACTACCGAATATTTGACGCTAAATCACGCAGATGCACATTCTTTCAAAACATTATCCAAAGAAATGAGAATTGACATCACACATTACCACAACAAACTTTGGTATTTAAAATATATATATATATATATATATATATATATATATATATAGGCCTATTAAATTCTACTATTTCTCCATACAAACAAACGATGACATGGTGCGTAACCAAAACAAATAATGGTTAAGCGTTGCCTAGCGGCACCGGACCCAGACGATAGTGGAATCAAGTTGAGGAATGCAGTGAAATTCGTTGTGGCTTGGCAGGGGCAGATTAATAGACTGGTGTTAAAGTCCTGCAAATGTATTACAGGCTCCTTCTGCCTTTCAGGATACCGTCAGGATTCTTGTGGGGGTCACGCTGCCTCAGCGTGATCGGTCGGTGGCTGGTGGAACATCACCCACGGCTGCTCCTGCTTAGCAACAGTGAGGTCCCGCCTGTTCCCCCTCACTGTGCAACCCTCTATGACAGGGGTGGGGAACCTTTTTCATTCGAGGGGCCACTTTAAATTCATCTGAGGGCCGCACTATGGACACCAACCAGGATTTCACCATGCAGTTTAGGCCTTTATTGAAGGCAGCCACCTTTAAAACAGAGCTCTCCTTCTCTAACCTGACTCTCGCGCAGATGGATTGTCATCCCTGTGCGAGCTCACGAAGTGTAACGAAGATGCACGAAGCACTAGGGGTCTCGCGAGAGCCAGGCTACTCCTTCTCTATGTCTCCTGAATATAACTTAATTGTATTGCAAATGTATTTTCTAAGATTCCATTACAAAATATGTCATATCTCATGTGAAGCTGCATAACATTAAAATTACATCGGGGGCCACATGAAACAGCCTCAAGGGCCGTAAAGGGCCCTCAAGTCATAGGTTCCCCACCCCTGCTCTATGACTATGTCCACACAGTCGTGTGTGTCAGGTTCTTGTCGTACAGTACCTTTGATAGCCAGACACACTGATAGCCATAGGTGTGCACAGATAGGGAGAAGGTGGTGCTAAAGCATTTGCCCATTTGCCCATACGGAACAAAGAAATGCCCCTTTTGAAAGTTCTTTTTAATATACAGTATATACTGTATACATACATTTTTTGTCACAATGTACTCTGGTCCAATTTTTTTTTAAATGCTTCATGATCAAAAGAATGTTACAATAATGTTCAATTATAATGTAGCCTCTATACTATGTCCTAATAAGGCAGCCGGAAATTATACATGTCTTTAACATCCCCCCTTCAGCACCTGCCCCCCAAAATGTCTGTGCACGCCACTGCTGGTAGCGCTGCCATTAACATACTCTTTTCGAGTAGAAAATAAACTGAGCATTTATTGCTTAAATGTCAATGGCAGCTTGTATTGATGAGTCACAGGACAGATTCTAGACTATATTGACTCTTTAGAGATGAACAGAAAACGTTTTTGGAGGAATTTGTTGGTGGTGAGTTGCAATAAATGCACCATTTATTTTCTGACTCGAGAAGAGCATGTTAACGGCAGTGCTACCAGATGGTACACAGACACCGTCGGTGAGAACCAGGCTAAATAGACCTACTAGAAGATAATCATATTCCTTCCACTGGATAACGTTTTAATATTCGACATGACGCTACAGTCAACGTCACTTCAAACGGAATAACTTATTTAATGCATTAAAAGATTAAATGAGATGCAAGATGTACAACTGCTTAAACAACAATTAGTCCATATTTTCATCTCCACGTGTGTTATGTGCGCGTGCGTGTGATGTGTCCTGCCAGCTCTCTGCACCCAGTTGAACAGGAGAGCGCATAGGCTTGGTGTGTGTGTGTGTGTGAGTGAGAGAGAGAGAGAGAGAGAAAGAGAGAGAGAGAGAGAGAGAGAGAGCGCGTGCAGTGCAGTGCAGTGCAGTGCAATGTAGAGAGAATATTTCCGCAAGCACTGCAATGTTTTCCCAAGCCCGTCCTGCACTCAGACATATTACATAGGCCAAGGTGTTGGGTTCATGTGTGCATGCTATGCGCTGATTTGGTCAAATGTAAACAGGCATGAATCGGAATTGGGTTATTGGCAGAATAGATGTAAATGGGTCGGTCAAAAATCAGATCTGAGCATAAAATCGGAATTGGCATATCCGATCTGCAGTGTAAACATAGCCCAAGTGTAAAGAAATCCGGCACACTGCTACCAACAAACTTTAATACAACATTTCGGTCATCCCACCTTCTTCAGGGTCAGATGACCGAAACGTTGTCTTAAAGGTTGCTGGTGGAATGGACTGTGTGGGATTTCTTTACACTTCAAAGACAGCCCCACTGAGGTAGCATCCTACGCAATCTTTCCAACTACAGAGGTGTGCAAAAGCATAATTTCAAACTGGGTTATTTGTCTCCAGTGTGTCTCGTCTCTTTGTCTCTGGCGTCAGCACCACACGCCACGTAGTTGTCTCCGGCGTCTCTTGTCTCTTTGTCTCTGGCGTCAGCACCACACGCCACGTAGTTGTCTCCGGCGTCTCTTGTCTCTTTGTCTCTGGCGTCAGTGCTAGTTGAGGGCCTCCTCGTTGCTGCAGGGCAGCTGATGGTCTCGTGTCCCCATCATAACTGCTGTGCAGCGTCGGGTTCTGTGTCTCTGTCAGTGCTGAACGTCAGGTAGTTGAGGGCCTCCTCGCTGTTGCTCCAGGGCAGCTGATGGCCTGTAATCTCCCGATCAGACTGCTGCACAGACTCTTTTGGTCTCCAGTAGTCTGTAGTCTCCCCATCAGACTGTTGAGCAGCATCGGTCTCTTTGTCTCCAGCGTCAGCGCTGAACATCAGGTAGTTGAGGGTCTCATTGCTGCTGCAGGACAGCTGATGGTCTGTAGCAGTCTCCCCATCAGACTGCTGTGCAGCGTCTGGCTCTTTCTCTCCAGCGTCTCTTGTCTCTTTGTCTCCGCCGTCAGCGCTGAACATCAAGTAGTTGAGTCCCTCTTCGCTCAGCACGTGTGTGAGGCCGACATCCGGGCTCTCGTCCTGGTCCACAGCACAACTCATCTCATCCTCATCTGGTACAGACATGAACAACACACAGAGGACTATCACATAGGATCCACACACCACACCTCTCCTCCTCATCTAACTATTACATAGGATCAGTGCCGGATAAAGAAGGCCTGGGGTCCCTAGGCTACAGGTTGCTGTAGGACCCCACCGAAGGCAGATTTCATTACAAATAGACAGTGTCACAATTCCAACATAAGCAGAGTATTAAAAAGTATTTTCATTTAAAACTCTACCGGATATAGCAGACAAGTTATCAGTACAGCATCATTACATTTCTGCAATTATATATTCCACAGAATCTAGATCCTCACCGCCCTGGAAGGCCAGGTTCACTTCTCCTCTGGACCCCTGGAGCTCCTCTCTCAGCTTCCTCTCCACCTCCACCTCAGTCTCCCTTAGGCGGACCAACTGGCTCTCCAGGCGCCTGAAGCTCGGCCTCTCCTTGGGTGCCCTCAACCAGCACGCTAACATCACCTCGTATCTACCAGCGGTAAAAAGATAAACGAAATAGAGCATGTAGACATTTTTAAAATAAAATAAAACACAACATGGCTCTTTTAGAGAGCCAACATCACTTTGTATCTACTGGCGGCAAAAAGAGATGCTAAATACAGTATAGAGTTTTTAAAATAAAATGTAAGATAACATGGCTGTTTTAGAGAATCATCAAAATATGACACACAGTGTAATGATATAAACCAGTGATTGGTCACCCTGAATGGTGTAATTCCCTATGAGCTAGATAGGTGGCGCCCATGCATGGCATAAAAGCCTAGTGTTAGAACATACAGTGTTCAGAGCAGTACAATGTAGTAGTAACACAGTTGTGTACGCCTGTAATATGAAGTGCAACCAGATAACTATATAAAGACCATTCTCTTCAAGTACCGGTGTGTTTATTGAAGAACCCACAACTCAAACGAAACACACAGTATACAGCATTGTGCCATATATACTTAGTTCTAATAACATACAGTACATACAGTACATGTTTATCACATATGGCACTGTGCATTCTGTGCACTTGAGTTGTCAGGGTCAGTATCATAATCGTAATGTGTTGTTATTTAGTTAGTTAAAACTCTATTGTCCTCATGGGGCCTGCATCACAACTGATGGAACCAGACATGAAAGACAGAAAGACATATCAAACAACAACAACAACTAAAAAGACAGTGTAGTTATTTGATTACATATGTGGACACAGATCACACAAAATAAAGCCATAGGCATGAGGAGACCAAACTCACAGGCTCCCGGGGCAGTCTGGTGGTGGTGGCAGCCTCCCCCCTGAGTTGATGTGGTGCACGACCTCCATGTTGGTAAGGGCAGGGTAGGGCTGCCTCCCCAGGGAGAACACCTCCCACAACAACACCCCGAACGACCTGTAGGGGACAACAAGGAGAGGCATTACAATACATTACATTGCTCTTACACACAAGCATTACATTACATTATATTACATTATTATTAAAATTTAGGCATTACATTACATTACATTACATTGCATTATACTAACATAACAGTAGATTACATTAAACGTGGGCACTACATTACTTTACATTTCATTACACCTACACTTATAGGCATCAATACATTACATTGCTTTACATTACATTACATTAATGATTACATTACATTACATTACACTACATTGCATTATATTATGCTTACACTTTGGCATTACATTACACATTAACGCTAAACCAAAGAGCCAGGCTTGTTGCCATGACAGTCAAAGTGCAGCCACAACCCTAGAAATGGCCACTACATCACAGGCCTCCTGTTGTCATGGAGCTCTTAGAGGAGCCTGGTCTACATCTTATATCCGGGTTGGAAAAAACAAATGTATTTCAACATGAACATTTGGGGGTGGAGTAGCATGAGAAAGCAGGTGGGAATATTGTTTTACTCAAAGTTAGCGGGCATGACTGAGTGAATTTGGAGTTATAATATTATTGTAAACGTACAGTATGATGAAGAAAAACGTCAGCAACTTGCAGCAGCCCAATGCACATAACTAACTAACCCTGTTGAATACACCACTTGTACAATACACCAGTTGAACAATTTGGAGTAGGGATTAGCCTAGATTCAGTGTGTATACTCGTAAAATAACGAAATGCATGACAAAAAAAGGAATTTCCCAGCCCATACTCACCACACGTCTGAGTGCTTGTTGAATACACCATCTGTCAGGCTCTCAGGCGACATCCATCGGACAGGAAGCAACCCCTCTCCCCTCTTCCTGTAGTAGTCGTTCTTGTAGACGTCCCGGGACAGACCGAAGTCCCCGATCTTAACCACACGCCCAGGAGCCGTGTAGTCTTTCACAGACACCAGGCAGTTCCTGGCCGCCAGATCCCTAACAGTATAGAAGAGTACAGTGGAGTAGTATACAGTAGATAAAGCAGAGTAGAGTTGAGTAGAATAGAGTGCAGTCGAGTTGATTAAGAAAAAAAATCAGAAATCTTGCCACACACTCTACAGTGCATTTCCCAGTGTTCCCTGTTTGTAGCTGTAGATGCAGTTGTAGATGCTGAAGGCATAGTTCCTATAATCACATTCTATCACATTCAATTCACATTCAAATTACAATAGAGGAGCAGAATTTGCTTTTTCACATGCATAACTTAAAAACCTTGGTTGATGCAATGGTCAATCACAGTTACTACTATGCCAACAGTAGACATTGTTATGGTAGGCCGAATATCATACCTGTGTACAAAGTGCATTTTCTCCAAGTAGGCACAGCCTTTGGCCACGTCTAAACAGATGTCCAACAGGTCCCCAAGGTTGAGCAGAGGCCCATGGTCCTGGCATTCATGACACAGACACAGACACAGACACAGACACAAAGAATGCATCATTTATTCCGCCCAATTTCAACGTGCAGTTGGTAATGCAACCTTTGACCTGTCAGTGCCTGACGACGGCTTAGGTGTGCACAGATAGGGACAAGGTGGTGCTAAAGCACCTGACCTTTTTGCAAGCTCCTTTTTTAGATTTTTTTGGTCACAATGTGCTGTGGTTCATGCTGACATACTCATCTACAAATGCTTGATGATCAAATGCACATCACAATAATGCCCACAAAATAATATATTGCCTCCATAGCCTAGTAAGGCAGCTTAAAGTTCCACATGCCCGCCACCCCCCGCCCCCCGCGAGCACCTGCCTCCCGAATGTCTGTGTAAGCCACTGGATGGTGCAACCTTTTTTTGTTCAGCCACTTTCCGAGACCCTGGCCATTCTAATTGGGGCATGAATTTGTCTACATAATACTGTTTGAAATGTGTTAACCCAGTAAACCACGGCCCCTGTTATGAATTAAATGTTACACTGACCAAGTCGTAATGTATTACTAAAGACCCTGGGTACTGTCATAGTGGTCTATTACTATGGTATTAAAGGTTTTTCACTGACCAAGTCGTAATGTATTACTAAAGACCCTGGGTACTGTCATAGTGGTCTATTACTATGGTTTTTCAGTGGCTATTACAGTGTTCCACTAGTGGAATGGCGTGCATTAAGGGGCTTCCATACTCACAGGTGAGGGGCGGGCCTCCATCAGGTAAGAGCGTAGATCTCCTCCCTCCATCAGCTCCAGGATCAGGTACTGGGGCTCGTTTAGCAGACACACCCCCACCAGACGCAGGATATTGGGGTGTGCAAACTGACTACAGAAACACAACGCATATACATACCTTTTGAATTTAATGTAAATTTAGCGTTTCATCTCATTTTTAACTTGAATTTTTAGATTTAATCAGGATTTTTGCGGGGGTGAAACATTGAGATTTGGGGGGGTAGTTGGAATGCAGCTTATCAATTAATCATAAGTCAGTTGTTCACTGTTGACAAAATCAGATCAGAAAGTTCCTCCTAGTACTGTACCTCATCAGGTGTGCCTCCTTAAGAAAATCACTTTTTTCATCGTCGGTGGCTCCTTTCTTCAACGTCTGTCATGAAAAGGAAGCATTGCAGTCATGGTTAACAGAATTGGGTCAAATCATTGAATCAATGGGCCACATGCACTACTAGGCTACACCAGCCTGGCAGACCAGACTACAGCATGAAGAGCACAGTCTGGCACCGCATCATTACCAAAGTCATTACCGTTCAAACCGGTGTAGCTGAATTAGCCTGGCTCTCGCCAGACCAGAATGATTTCTCCAGTTTGTTCATTCCAAACAGAAATAACATTTTAGCGTTCTCGGTTTTGCCTTATGGTCCAAATGTGTCCCATTTTAGAAATATTGCTATATTCATTTCACACAGGTGGAGGCGGGCGCTGCTCTGTGGCGACTGCAGTGAGTGAGGGAGGTGAGGTCCCACCACCTTGATGGTGACATTGAAGGTGAGGCGGGCGCTGCTCTGTGGCGACTGCAGTGAGTAGGGGTGTGCAAAATAATCGTCGAATCGATGCATCGCAATACTTACTTTCACGATACAATGCATCGATTCATGACAAGGTATCGTGATACTTATTTTCTCAATATACTGCATGGATTCATGACAATTGATTATTTGATAACAATAAAATTCTATTTCCCACGGGTTATTTTGTTCAGTAGAGAGTAGGTAATATTTCTGTTGTGATGTAAGCTCTCTCCCAGATGATAAAATGCTTAAATAGAATGAACTGACTTATGAAAGCTACACAGCAACTGACAAATAAGCTGTATTTTACACATTTACTGAAGTAAATATCGCAATGCAACACAGTAGTACATGAATCGCAATGCATCGTGATAGAATCGCATCGTGGCATGTGTATCGTGATGCGCATCGAATCGTGAACCCTTTGCCAATACCCACCCCTAGCAGTGAGTGAGGCGTGTTGACATGACCTGTGCGTCTTTGTTGTTTTTAAACTCTATGTTTGTGTGAATCGTGTTTTAACTCGTCTAACCATCAACAACAGTCCTCGTCTACTATGGCTTCGCTTACATGGATTATTGTGCTTGCTGTGATGACTTTGAGTGTACTTCTTAATGTTTTGCTTATCTATTTATTCATTTGCTGCTTGCACATCCTCCCATGCTTTGTCCTCACTATGGGGTTAACTGGGACTGACCACTGTTGATGGATGATGTCTGTTTTTGTCCAATGTCTTGTCTGTGTAATGGGGGAATGTGTTGCTTGGGGTAAATGTGCTTGGTAATCTGACTGTATTGTGTTTGTTTTCATGTCTTACGCACCTCTCACTAGAAGAAATTTCCCCCATGGGGGACAATAAAGCTACTACTACTACTACTACTATTCAGCCTAATACTGAGGCTTTGAAGGCTTTTTTCTTAGTTTCAATGTTGGCATTGTTACTGCACGTTTGTAGGGCAGTATAGTTAAGTGTATATAATTGTATAAAAAGTGACAGAATGTTGACAAGACCTTGACTGCGACCCTTGTGTCCGACTTGAGCTCCTCATACGCCATCCCTGAGGCGATGCCTTCGTAGACCTCCCCAAACGCACCACTACCCAGCAGCCTTTGCAGTCTCAACTGCTCTCTGGGAAACACGGGAAGTGTGTCTATCTCGGACGGAACGGGCAGTGCTCTGTGAGGGGAAACCAGAGGTGATGGGTCCTTGCCATAGGAACTAAAGCTGTACCTGACAGCGTAAGAGCTGTTTGCCATAGCAACTGTACCGCACATATCTGACAGTTTAACAGGTGATTACTGTAGCAACTATGAGGTACTCTTCCTGAAAGTGAAACTGGTGATTGCCAAAGCAACTACACTGTACATACCTGATAGCATAACAGGCAGTTGCCATGCCAACCAGTCCTCTAATTTGCTCCAGCTCCTTGTCTTGACCTTGAGGTGCCGGGGTTTCCGAGAGAGGGGTGGGTAAGTCAGACTCTTTTCCAGTTCTTCGCCTAAACCAAACTAATCACATAAACATAAAGACAAACATGCTAACATCGGGGACGCCTGCTCTCATCGCCATTTCATATTCAGATGCAATGTCCACAGGCATATAGAGTACAGTAAGTGTTCCATATCAGTGAACCAGTTGATGTCCACAGGACCGTATGAACTAATGATCATTGAATGAGTAACCTATCTCTCTACCCAGACCTGTGTAGGCATATAGGTGGGGAGTGTGTAGGCCAACTGGAGTGATTTTCAGAAGGCATGACTTCATCTACCATTTCTCTGCCTTTGCCACCAACAAATTCTTTCAAAGCAGATCTCTGATCTTAATATACAGTATAATAAATATCATATTTAATCTTAATACCTCACCTTACCATTGATATACCATGCCATTTATCATGCATTAATTAATACCATTAAACTTAATACCATTTTTCACCATAATAAATATGTGGTAGTCTACCATACAGATCATGTGACTTATCGATGCGAGCAGGCATTGTTATGAAACAACAATCGATTAGATCAGGGGTGCATTTCTCAAAACCATAGTTGTTAACTACATTAGCTACAAAGTACTTTGTTGGTTGCAATGCAATTTCCCATTGGCAACTACCCAAGTTGCTAGCTGGTTAGCAAGTACGCTTTCAAGAAACACAGCCCAGTTCCAGATCGGGGAGAAGTTCCCAAAAGACCAGACCAGTGTGTGTAGCTCATGGAGGAAGTTTGTCCGATTAGTATGCATTCTTACTTCGCATCATTATTTGCTAAAATGGTTTCAACTCGCTACTCACTGAAAACAGCAGTAATGATCAGAGCCAGCAGGGCGCCTGTCAACACGCCGAATACAATTACGATGGCATCTGATTCTGTAGAAGGACCTAGAAGCAAAGAAAGACAGCGGGAGGTAATACTCAACATGTAATACAAAAGGAGAAACATATAGCTTGTTGTATTGCTGTAATATTGTTGTAATAGTATTGCAAAAGTTCGAGCCAAGAGCAATATCATGTGCAGACAGTTTGGGGGGCAGCCAGGTGCTCGAGGGGGAGAGGGGAGGTTTGTGCTGGATATCTTACTTGGCAATAGAGACTATGTATTATATCAGAGAATAATTGTCACTCTTTTGATCGTGAGGCATTTGTACATGATCCTTTTAACATGGACCACAGTGCATTGTGACAAAAGAACTTCCAACAA
>NC_085875.1:48744753-48767253 GCF_034702125.1 Engraulis encrasicolus | reverse complement strand
GGTGCACTCTGCAGATCTGGGGGGACGAATTGTGTTGTTTCATATTCGTGCTTGTGTTTGTATTGTATTGTGTTGTTATATGATTTTTCATTCATATCATGTTGCCATTTTTTTATTTCATACTGTCATTATTTGGTGTTTCACATTTCATATTGTGCCATTATTTGATATTTCATACTGTGTTCTCATTTTATATTTCATAGTGTGTTACTATTTCATATTGTTTTATTATACTGTAAATGTAATATTTTATTGACATTGATTTCAGATTCCACATACAGAGTTACGGTATATATTTTTTATGTTGCTTCATGACTTTTATTTCCTCCAAATCCTTTTGTTAACGCACTTCTTTAAAGGATAACTCCAGCCAATTTTAACATTCAGATGTAATGCTCACACTACCCTGGACTCTCTCCAGACTTTTCCGAGGTCCAGGTCATTTTAATGGGGGCAGGTGTTTGCTTACATTTCAGAAAACATTTTTATATATTCCCAAAAACATGCAAAAGGTTATGCAACATCAGCAGACAACTAGCAAACAGTGATACCTTTTGGGAAAATATTTGGAGTAGGCCTCTGTTAAGAGTTTTTAAAATGTAAACAAAATCTGCCCCCATTAGGAATAGCTCATATCTCGGAAAGGGCTGAGCCAAAAAAAAGTGTGAGCAATACGACAGCATATTGAAATTGGCAGGAGTGCTCCTTTAAGCATAAATAAAGATGTGACACACACACACACACACACACACACACACACACACACACACACACACACACACACACACACACACACACATGCAAGCACGCACACACGCGCACACACACACACACACGCTGTTCTTCTGTGTGTATTTCATGCCTAATAGGTGTGGCTTTTATATGGCTTTTATGATGCTAGATAAGCTACATGATTCAGTAAACCGGACAGAGTCTAGACAGCTGACCCAGACAGTGTCTACACGTGGTTCTACACACCTCCACCAGGGGTCTCAACGCAACACATACGGTACAGTACAGCACTGTTTCCCAACCTGCGGTACAGTATGTGTACCACTAGGGGTGCGTGAGGACACTGCCAGGGGTACGTGGAAAATGTAATAATAGCAAATGTATTGTGTATAGTCACATTAGGATCAAGGAACAGATATAGAGCATGAGTGAGGAGGTACTCGTTGCATGTTTGTCTGTTTTTTCTACAGTGTTTAGTGTTCTGCTGTAAAGTGCGGCTTTACAGTTACCTGAGTTCTGTTGCAGTTCCAGTAGAGCTGTCGGCCCAACCAATCAAACGCCAGCACCTCAACATCCTCCAATCCCAGCAGCACTGCGATGTTGGGGCGGGACATGACATCCTCATCCACCAATGCCACGTAATGGACACGGCCCGCGCTGTCGGCCCAGAAGACTGTGTCATTGTACCAGTCCATATCTGTCAGACGGCATTGAAGAATGTTATGTTAGTAATGTTTTAATATATGTAATTTATGATTGTATGAGTGTCAGTGTACTGTACGCATGCATGTATGTTTGTATACGTATGTACTGTACGTATGTATGTATGTACTGTATGTATGTGTATGTATGCATGTACTATATATGTATGTACTGGGTAGGCGGTTAGTGTCAGGCTTGTAGCCTGAGGGTTACCGGTCCAACTCCCGACCCGCCAGGTTGGTGGGGGGAATAAATTAACCAGTGCTCTCACCAATCCTCCTCCCCCTGCCCAATTCACACATGAGTCATAAATGCAATTTCCGTCTGAGCAGTGTGCATTGTGTGCTGTGGAATTCTGTGTTGCCATCACATTGGGAGCTTCTCGGGTGGACTTTCATGTATGCCTGCACAGACAGTGATTCCAATGGAATTATTCGAGTTACATGACATTTCTTTAATCGGAGTAATGCAATAATGCGATTTTAATTGAATTATTAATGTGCATGTAACCGCGCTCAGTACGTGCATTCGTGCTGTACCTCTTACTGCTGTGACGTCGCCAACCAGAAGCCGTGTGAAGTCATAGGCATCCAGCTCCTGCCTCCAGAGCCTGTTGCTGCTGGCAGCAATGATATACGGGGCAGCACTCTCTTAATTAAAAACAGAAAAACACATATATTACATAAACACATCACATATATTACATAAATCAACAACGCATACCGCAGTGAAACTTTTGTTCAATACCAATTTAAATAATTATGTAACACATCACATACAATCAACAAGCATGATACAGAATAGCCAAGTTCACAGCATGTAGCGTGTGATTGAGAACATTCCATCTGATGCCCAAAATTCTGGCATGATTTCTTCAACCATGAGACAGAAATACCCAATCACTGGAATAGAATAAAATAGAGCAGAACAGAAAATACAGACAAGCAGACAAAAATAAGCCTGACTACAAAAACTACAAAAATTAGATGTCGTTTTTCACAGAACATCAGAGGTACTCACACATGCCTTCACTCACCGTTCCATAGCGTGGTTCCCTCCATCTGCACGGGACTGGATTCGCCACCAGGAGACGTGGCCTTGACAGACAGAGTATAGCACCAGCCGCTCAACAGGCCAGTCACCGTCACCTGAGTCCCTGTGATGCCCCGATATGTCCTCACTACAGACCCGTTTAGAGATGCTGTGACGATGTAGGTCCAGTTATGCCATGCTGATGGGCCTGAAATACCAGTGGCCAACATATTATATTATATTATATTATATTATATTATATTATATTATATTATATTATATTATATTATACTTTGACCTAAAAGACCAGCAGCAAGCAGAACAATGTTTTCTTACAATATGTTATGCTTATGTTGTTGTTATAAATTAAGATATAACATTAACAAATGAATAGATCTGCTCCAAATTGGCAACAATGTTTACTCACTTGCTCCTGCGGTGAGCGGTGGTGCCCGCCACATCACGTTGGCTGTGGTGGCCCCAAACAGCACATTGAGGTCCCTGGGGGTCCGGGGAACCGGATGGGGCTGCGAGCGGGAGCTGTTGTACAGCAGGTTATCGAAGCCACCGAGGGCCGGCTCGCTGAAGACACAGTCCATGAGGTACTCGTTAAACCGCGTGACCTCGCCTTCGCTCACTTCCTGGTAGACGTTCTCGCCGTCAGTGAACACCACCCGGTTGTCCTCATAGGCCATGCTGCGCACCTTCCACAGTGAAAAAAATGCCAGTCACTGTCAACAGAATTGAAATGACCTCCACTTCAGATATTACATGACAATACACTTATACTGATTTCAGGCTTGAACAGAATGGTGCAGAATGGTCCAACTTTTAAGATTTTTTTTTTTTTTTTTTTTTTTTAAAAAAAAGTTTATTTAAGCACCTTAGCGGCTGATGGCTGGCTGACTAAGATTTGACAATCCAGTAGACATGATCGACTAATTCATTCGATAGAGTCTATAATCACAATTCTGCTATTTTTAATCCCTTTGGCCAATTGGGGGGGCCCTAGGCTGTAGCCATATCTAGCCTGGGACGTTGCATCGACCCTGCCCACGTGCTCCACAACTATGATGTATTATGTGCCATTGTGTGTGTGTCCACCAGAAACGACCTAAGCTACCGAGTAGCCGAGGCTGCTGAAGACGTTTCGCCATGAATTCGCTTTATACGCTCTGGACATGACATTGACATGTTTGATAAAGCTAATGGCATAACGGCTCTGGCTTGTCAGCCTGGGACATTTGGAGATAGGAAAATTCCAATTGTTTTTTTGACAAACCGTGTCATATCTCATTACCATAATATTAGCTGACTTTTAATAGCTGGAATTCGCTCTGGTAGCCCAGGTTGCTTCACTTCCAATGAATTGGCTTTGGTCACTTTGTTCACCGACCCTCCATAGAGAAATAATGACTTCTGCCACTCTGGCAGCGTAGGGCGGCTTTGGTTACATGCATACCTTTAGAGTGCAGACATCTTACCTGCTCCACCACTGTGATGTCGGCGTGCAAAGTGACGGGAGACGAGCCATCCAATGACACGGCGGCCAGAGATAGTGTTCCGCCCTCCGGCAGGAAGTGGAAAAACACCAGCTTCCTGTCACGGACGCTGACGGCAAAGTCATGTAGCGAGCTGCTCTTGACGACCAGGGTGTTGTTCTGATTGTGGGCGTGGTCTGGTGAGGCATCATCTGGCAGGACGACACGATGTATCCCATCATGCAACAGAAGGAAGAGCCATCTAAGCACAAGAGAGATGATGTCAGAGACGACACAACTGATAAGGAAGAAACGGTTCGTAAGGGGTTTCTAATATGCAGACTACTGTCCTCCCTTGCTCACTTGCCTGCTTGTGGCCTCGAATGATGTCACCGATGACAGACGTTTAATTCAATATCATGCAGAAGTACAATTCTAATGTCATTTTATCATTTGCAATCGGGATGGTGAATGAAGATCAGTCTTCCAAATGTTGTTGTGGCGAGGCTGACAGCGGGAAATTTTGTTTCCTCCAAGTTGGCGGGGCGTCATCAAAACGCGAGGCCACAAGCACAGGCCAAGTACGGGAGTCCACAAATTGGAAAGCACTCATAGAGATTTTTCCGGAATCAATCAATCAATCAAGCAATTCTAAGCTGCCATCATATGGCTTCCTTGCCTCTTTAGCCCGTTAAGAGACGGCGTTATAAATTTGCTGTTGCCAGAATGGCAGTGGCCAAGTCGTAGTGCATTACTAAAGGCCCTGTGTTATGTCATCGTAGTACTCTGGTAGGTAACTTTACAATGACTATTACAGCATTCCACTGGCCAAACGCCATGCATTATGGGACTACGAGACTACCGCAGTTCAAAGGGAAAGTCACGCATTTAGGGGCCCAGACGTGATCCCACTTTAGTGCATTGGTGGGGCATAGTATGTCTTGTGGTGCGTTCCCCAGCGCTAGGAGCTTCCCAATATGCAACCAGGAGTCAGCTACCTCCCACTTGAAAGCTTTCCAACCAACAACTCAGACAAACTACAAACATGGAGGGACAAAAATACATATCCACTTCTCAAAGATGTCACCAATGTAAACAACTAGGTGTAAACAACACCATGCATTTTTCATAGCCACATATCATCTTTGAAAAAAGCAATGCCAATATAACTAGGCTACACCTTTTGCAACCCATAAACTGTCCGAATCAACTCTATTCGTCCACAGAATGATGATTACTGAGTAGGCTAATGTGCAACATAAACTATTAATATCGATGTGCGCTGCCATTGCTGTGATGACATCACAATGTTCAATGGGACGAAGTCGGGTTGCTTCAAATTTGCTCCAGCTCGCGACTTGAACATTCCGCTTCAACAGGCGTTCCAATGCATTTTACCTAGTAGGAGGTCAGAGACATCCCATTTCCCATCCTCGGGGAACGGGCCATTGGTTACCATATTGAAAGTCTTTGACGCTGACGTAATCTTCACATCCGCTCCAGGTTATGTTTTACACAGCAGAGTTTGTGTGTTTTACATAATACTGATGACAGGTGAGGATGTTAAAAAGATGCTCCAAAAACACATTTTTAAGATGTTAAGATGTTACTGAAAATAATGATACTGATGGATATAATAATGATGGTGAAGATGATGAGGATGAAAGTGATGGACGAAGAAGAAGAAGAAGAAGAAGAAGAAGAAGAAGAAGAAGAAGAAGAAGAAGAAGAAGAAAAAGAAGAAGAAAATTAAGATGAATAATGGTAATACATTAGGAGGCAGGTCAAGAAGACGAAGAGGATGAACAAGACAATGAAGAACAAGAACGAGAACAAGAACAAGACATTTCAGAGGAAGATGAAGACATAGTGCACCATCTCTCCCTCACCCGTTATATGGGTCTGCCTTGATCCTGATGGGAGGGGCTGGCGTGGGTATCTGTACATGTGCTGAATCTGAACAGCCCTCCAAACTGCAGCGGTACACCTGTGCACAGAACAGTTTGAGTAGCCTCTTTGTGCAGATGGGCCCCCCTTTCACACATCGCTGAAAAGAGTCAACTACATCATAACATTGCTATGACATTACCGAGAGCAAATTAAGACTTGGCCATTACCATTTTGGTGAGAGTAAGGTTATACATAACAAAATGATTTAGACCTGCAAGTACGTTTAGGTATATCAGGGAAATTCAAATCTATACTTTATATTACTGCCATCCTCAGAGGTGCAAAACCTAGGCATCATTTTTGACCCCACCTCCTCACTCCAGGCTCATGTCAAAAAGGTCCGTGTATCATCCGATCATTCAATTATTCCATTCAATCTGGCAAACGGAAAACGAAATAACGACTCCATATTTTGTTTTCCCGTTTTTCCATATGGCCAAAAAATGGGGAGTTAAGTTGGTTTTCCTTTTCCCAACTCAAAACAGAACAAGTAATAAACGAGAAAACCAAAACGAAATAACAACTCTATTTTACGATTATTGGTCCCATTTCCCGCGGTGCTTTTCTGTTGCTCGCCCAAGTAGCCTAAGGCACGATAGTGCACAAGTGGCTGCCAAACGCGCTGCTTTACGCATTTCCCCGAGGCCTATAATCAGCTGATGCTCCTACTCCACAGAACATCTTTCTGTCCTACTGGTAGCCCCTTATGTCGGTGCCTGTGGGTGGTAAAGATAGCCTAACTCCTTTACGCACTGTAGCCTACTGTTCGGTCCAGTAGGCCTATGTCTCTACCCCATAACCAGGGGTGCACATAACTTTTTTAGGCCGTTACTCATATGCGCACCAGCAAATATGTTTGGTACGCACCTCATCCGCGGTAAAAAAAAAAAAAACTAAACAAACAAAAAAACAAACAAAAAAAACAAGTCTACTGTCTGCAGGGTCGAAGGATAAAACATTATCACCACGAACGTTGACACGTGTTGTTTGAAGGCTAATGCAACTGGTGAAAGGTAGCCTAATCAAATGTGTTGTTAGTTTGGTATTAGCCTACAAATGGTACAGGTAATCTTCAAGTTAAGTGATTATTGTCTGGATTTCATCTGTTTTTGCCGATCTCGCCGTCATGCCTGTTAACTGATGCACAGAGGGGGAATAAACTTGTATGCGGTGTCCGTTTGGAATATGGTGGGAGGAAGCTGATGAAATTAAGAAGTGGAGCTGGCCGGGAACTGCGTGCATTTAAGAAGCCACGCGCATGGATGCATGCTTTCAGTTTTTAACTTATCTTTTTAAAAGGACCGGTTGAGGAAGGGGGTGCAAAAGCAACAAATGCATTAGGCCTAATATCCTCCCGTGCCGATATATTTTTAAATGACACTCATTTTTAATTGCGGAAAATAGTCCTCTCACAATTGCCGCTTCAAATACAACACTAAAGCTACAAATTTGCACGTGAGAAAGCTGATGCGTCTCTGCGAGGACTGTGCAAGGTCGCGCTTAGTCTAAGAACATATTTAAGAACATTACTAAAACAACATGTCTCCAAGTTGTGCACTTTGGGCACCGTTTCATCCTATGCACTGAAATAGGCGACTGCCAGGATGTTTGCGAGATCGCTGGGAATACATTTTCGGGAGGCTCTGTGCATAGCGGACGACAAGCGCATGCACAGGCGCTTTTTGCCAGCCCCTCGTGCATGCTGCACTGAAATGCGCACAAAATAAACAGCTATAGGCCTACATCGCACATCGCCTTTACAAAGGCTGACACGGTTTTAACTTAGGCCTATTCTATTAAATCTTATGTGTTTAATGTTCCAAAATCGTTTCAACAGTAGATGTTTCAACACACTTTAAAAAAAAGAAAGACACTATCGCCCCCCTCCCCTTCTGTGGCCATGTTGCCAGCGCCCCCCAACGGCTCTCGAACGTCCCCAGGGGGGCGCTGGTACCCACGTTGAGAAACGCTAAGTTAGGCTATCTTTACCACCCACAGGCACCGACACAATGGGGCTACCAGTAGGACAGAAAGATGTTCTGTGGAGTAGGAGCATCAGCAGGCTGGCGCCTCGGGGAAATGCGTTAAGCAGCGCGTTTGGCGGCCACTTGTGCACTAGCCTACCGTGTCTTACTTGGGCGAGCAATAGAAAAGCACCAGGGGAAATGGGACCAATAATCGTAAATTAGAGTTGTTATTTCGTTTTGGTTTTCTCGTTTATTACTTGTTCTGTTTTGAGTTGGGAAAAGGAAAAATCAACACAACTCCCCATTTTTTGGCCATATAGAAAAACGGGAAAACAAAATATGGAGTCGTTATTTCGTTTTCCGTTTGCCAGATTGAATGGAATAGTTGAATGATCGGATGATACACGGACCATCATCAAATCTACCTTTTTATTCATTAAAAACATCTCCAGACTCTGGCCCTCAAGCTCCGACTCTGGCTGAAACACTCATCCACTAATTTATCACCTCAAATTTATCACCTGATAATTCGTAATGCAGTGTCTTAATGTGTTAAAGGCCTAAAAGTCCCCCAAAAACATTTTTAAAAAGTTTTTTCTGCAACATTGACACCACATTTTTTTGTTACTGTGGCCTACCTTTCCCCCTGAGATGAAGTAGAGCTTATGGTAGAGCCAGTCCACAGACAGGGCTGTCACCTCCAGGGCCGCGGAGTGCAGGAGCCGAAGGTCAGAGGGGTCACTGAGGTCATCGCCTGCTGTTTTCGTCCAGATGTTCGCCCCCTCAGAGAAATACACCCTACCAGCAGCCGATAGAACAGACACACCTATGCACGCACACACACACACACACACACACACACACACACACACACACACACACACACACACGCACGCACATACGCACGCGCACACACAGACACACACACACACACACACACACACACACCAATATATTTTGCAGCATTTAATTCAACATTTATTTTATAGGGTTGAATTTAAAACTCCTCCTATTGGAGTGTATGCGTACATCTGAGAGACGTTTAATATTAGATGCTCTGCGTGTGTCTGAGAGACTTGTGATATCGGAGCGTATGCGTGCATCTGGGAGATAGAGAGACCTGCAGGGTTTCTGCACATTTTTGATCACCAAATATAAGACTTTTTAAGACAAATATAAGACCTCTGATGATAAAAAATAAGACCACCGCTTGGGGTGAGGCGTTATAATATTGCTAATGTTATTACATTGCTATAATGAAATGTAGGCCTAATAGCCTACATAATATATATAATATAATAAACAATGTTATATGACTACTGTACTTGTATAGTGTAGCCTAGGGTAAACACATAGTGTAAGCAGTAGCAAGGAAGAACTGATCTGTAGGCCTACAGAAACCATGCATCCATAAGGTCAGTTTTGACAACTGGCATTTAACTGAGGGTCCCATGCATTTTTTTATGGCCTATGAAAAGAATCTGATGAATGTTCACCAAATGCCTTTAAATGTAGGCTACACATTTAAAATGATTCAACAATTCAGCATTTCTGATGGATAAACAGTTGCACTTTACTATAGGAGAGAGAACACCTGGACACCTGGTGTCAAAAGGGTTAAATGTAGTAGCTCTGAGTGACGTTTCTCCTCCAGCTCGCCTTTATCAGAGACGGGTAGCAGAAGCGTTCTACTTCGAGCCTGTCTGTACTTTGTTGTTCTAGGTGAGATGCAAAACACAGCGCACAACTTGGAAGCGATTTCCTGTCCACTAGCAACCATTTAGCGCTTATTACCGTTGCCCATGTGGTTACCGATTTGGGCATTGTCGCACCTCGGCAAATAATTTAGCTTCGTACTCATCCGATTTCCTATTGCAACATTACCCTCGCGCTCACTTCCTCATGCGGTCATGTTAACAAAATCATTTGCATTTGACAGAGGCATAACTTGTCACGTATCTCGAGGCGATTTTGAAAGTGTATTGTATGAAGGAACAATTATTTTCGAATATAGCCTACGGTCATAATGGACTTTATTAAATGAACCCTTTACATTTAGCAAACGCTTTTACCCAAACGTGAGGGCATGGCTAATATTAGAGGAAGGAGCAGGCTTAAGATAGACAACATTTAAAACTTACCCTCAACGACTAAATGATTATGCGTCCTCCCGACAGTTTACATCGAGCTTCATATTTCGACACTGCTTTGGACACCCAACGGTTGCATTTCTCGTCCTCAAGCCATAATACACTGAACTTGAATCTACCCCATCTCGATTCACGTTCATATTGTGTCTGTTCTAATCACTTTTTACGACTAGAACATGGCTAAAGTAGGCTAAACGCTGCGCCCACAAGTATGTGGCTGCCCACCGCTGTGTGATGCCAGCAGCGGGCTGCGCTGCGCCACAGACACCTGGCTACAGCGGCGCGCAGCCGACAGCTACTCTAGGCTTCTTTTCTGCATCTTGATAAGGGACGTGAACCGGTTAAATGTTTATAGCACGAAGAAAATAGACTTTTTTTCTTACACTCAAGCTACCCAGATGAAAAATAAGACCTCCCATGTAAATATAATACCACACTTCCAAAAATGGCTAAATATAAGGCTTTATAAGACCTTAAAAACCAAATATTAAAAGTAAGACTTTTTAAGACTTTTTAAGGATCCGCGGAGACCCTGACCTGTGATATTGGATGCTATGCGTGCGTCTGTTGTACCTGTGATATTGGATGCTATGCGTGGATCTGAGAGACAGGTGGCAGGTGAGTAGATGCTGTTGGCCCGCTTCGTCCGGAGTGACTTCATCCTGGACGCAATGATCCAATGTGTACCACTCAGTTCTGGAAATGAGGAAATGAGGGAAATATAATGGGCTGACAATATTGCAGAGTTAACTTCAGTTTTCCCTAATTCAGTATGAGGGTTGGATGACTGTAGTAAATAGTGGTGTGCATTTGCACTGTCCTCACGATTCGATTCGATTAAATTCTACAATGCATTGCAATGCATTACATTTCTACTGAAAGCAAAGCAAATGTTTCATCAGTCATGATAAGGCAATACAAGTAGTTAGATACAGAGCAACAATTTAATGTCTGTTTTCTGTATCAGTCTTGCCATTTTCAAAGCTTTGAAATGCTTTTCTTTAATTTAACATTCATTTGCTCCCGAAATATCCACGGAAGTAATTGAGACTTGAAAAAATTTCTGCATTGATTCTGGAACTTGCCGCATTGAATTGGATCGTCTATGCCCCGCATTGCATTGCATCGCCGAATCGATTATTGCTGACACCACTAAAGTGACCTCTGACTGTAGTAAAGTGCTCTTACCGTGCCTCTCCGGTGTACTGACTGTGGCCTCTGCTGCCGGGCCCTGTCCCTCAATGTTCACAACAGCAATCGACACCCTGCAGCGAACCCACAAAATATATCACGTTATAGTCAACACACAAAGTACATCAGATTACATTACAACCAACACACAAAATGCATCATATTAGACCACATTACATTACTGTCCCTCCCTGTTCACTACAGCAATGGACACCCTACACACAAAATACATCAACATTACAACCAACACACCAACATGCATCACATTAGATTATAGCCAAATCACAAAATGCATCATATTATACCACCATGACTGTCTCTCCCTGTTTACCAAGACAATCGACACCCTACTGCCAACACACAAATGCATCAGATTACATGGCAGCTGAGCCAACACACAAAATGCATACTATTGTATCATATTACTACAGTGGACACCCTACAAACACACACAAAAAACATATCACTTTACAATTACCAGACATACTTATTTTAGCAGACACATTCGTCCAGTAGCCTATGTGTTAATTGAACACTCAGTGAGTTGTTTAGCACTCACAGCATTGTATTGTGTCCTACCCTCTCATGAGGAATTAGCACTGCGCATTCTGCAGGCAGTGCAACTGCTTTGTGGTACAGAGTTCAGTGCCTTGACAAAGCATTGTGAGGATCAAGGGGATGAAATGAATGGTAGACTGAATATCTGCCCTACAAAGTAAAAGTGCAGTGACAACATGTTTTGTCAAAATTGAATTTAGACTGAAAACTTTTCCTTTATCTTGTCACAAAGCCTTAAGGTCCAATTGTGTCCCGTTTTACAGATATGTAAAATTTGCAGTAACTACAATATCCAATGTAATACCAATACTTTGAAGGCCTTTTTCTCAGTTTCAATGCACTTTGCCTTTCTCGGGCAGATATGTTTACTGCATTCTTCACAGGAGTGAAGTGATAGTGAAAGCCCACCTGGGAAACTCCAACTCCCATTGTCATTGTGACAAAGCACTCCACAGCACACAAGTGCACACTGCACACAGCAAAATTACATTTATGCCTCACCCATGCGAGGGGGCAGCCGACAATGGCACCCCAAGGGGGCAGTGCGGCGGGACGGTACCATGCTGAGGGTACCTCACTTATGGAGGAGGATGAGGGAGAGTACTGGTTAATTACTCCCCACACCAACCTAGCGGGTCGGCAGTCGAACCGGCAACCTTTGGGCTAAAAGTCTGATGTCCTAACTGCTGACTGCCCTAAGTGTATCCTGTTACTGTGCAAACACACTGAAAGTGACACCTGTCAAGCCTAGTAAAACTTATTTAAGCACCTCCTACATAGGTTTGCCGTATTGACTCTGAGGCAGACATGACAACGTCATAATGTTAGTCTTGGCACTTGCCCCAATAAAGCTGAAAACAACCTTCGACATCTGAAGACACAAGGGTCAAAAGTGACAGAAGTAGTAACCGTTAGTTCTACTTCTACTCTCATAAATGACTCATAAAACCTACTCAGTTACAGTAAGAAAAAAACCTAAACAACATCAAAGTCAACCTGTATGTTGTGTTTGAAGCGGTGGGAAAGACAGTGGCACTGAAGACGTCTGGTCCTGTTGTCAAGGCGATGATGCCAGGGTTGCCGTGGTGACTGGTGAGGTTGATGTTGTAGCCCAGCACGGGCCCTCCTGTGTAGAGCGGCGCAGACCAACCCAGCTCCACGCTGTCGGACGATAGGCTCTCAGCCATGTCAATCACGGGGGGGCTGGGCGGGGCTGCAAAGTACATGACAAAGGGCCCAAGTCAAACTAGCACCTCCTGTCCTCTGCTTTTGCTTGTGGCCTCTTGCCTCGGTTTCTTCCAAAGAAGGAGTGTGTGTGTGTGTGTGTGTGTGTGTGTGTGTGTGTGTGTGTGTGTGTGTGTGTGTGTGTGTGTGTGTGTGTGTGTGTTATACTGTGAATAGAAACACTAGCAGTTTGATATTACAAGGTTACCACTACGTAATATCATACTACTAGTGTTGTTATTACATCCATAACAGTACTTCTACTTCTACTTTATACAACTTTAATAAACAGAATCTTGAATCGTGAAGTGGTTACCTCCATAGGCCTCTGTCTGGTATAGTTGGCTCTCAGGAGAGGCGATGAGCTGTTGGCAGTCCTCCAACATCGCCAAAACCCTGAACATATACCATGAGTACGGCTGCAGTGCATCCACAGTACAGGGTGGGGCAGTTGTATTCTATGAAACATAATGCAGAGAGAGAGAGAGAGAGAGAGAGAGAGAGAGAGAGAGAGAGAGAGAGAGAGAGAGAGAGAGAGAGAGAGACTTTATTAATCCCCACAAGGGAAATTGAATGCCATCTGGTCATCCACACAACACATAACAGCAAGTCAAGATGACCTTGACTTATTTTTTAAATAAGAAAAAGAAACAGTCCACCATACAAACACACCAAGAATCACCACAACATTATACAACCTCTAAAAAAAGTACTCAGCAGCAGCTGTTAAAAGTCTGACAAAACAAATGCACCAGCAAGTAATATTACAATATATTACAAGTTAGCTGACACTTTTATCAAAAGTGACATTACAGTTATTCCCCTGGAGCAGTATGGGGTTAGGTGCCTTGCTCAAGGGCATCTCAGCCATGGAGTGCGATAGGGGGTGCATCCCAATATGTGTCCTTGCCTCCTCCACTTGTGCTTGTCTCCTCGTCCCGCCTCCTGGCCCCTCCTCCGTGGAGAAAACGATAAAGTTTCCCAGCTGTCAGCCTCGCCACAACAACTTTTGAGGGACTGTTTTTCATTCACCATCCCAATTGCAAATGAGAAAAAGACTCTACAATTGAGCTTTTGCAAGATATTGAAATATAATGCTGTTGTCAGTGATGTCATCATGACGAGAAGCAAGTGGAGGAGGCAAGTGGAGGAGGCAAGGTCACATATTGGGATGCACCCAGGGAGGAGAAGGGTGGGGTTCTAACCTGCAACCCTCTGCAACACAATGCCACCATGATTTTACAGTGATGACATGCATGAAACTAAAATAAAATGCCACAATGCATCAGTCATTGATTATTATGTGGGTACTTGACACAATGATCAGTAAATGACACACTGTAGTATACTGTAACTCTGTCTGAATATACACTGTACAAACCTCCTTGAACATCCAGGTCCCTGATAGGCTGGGGCCTGTCCACTGTGGTATGTAGGTCACATTTGATTGGTTAAGAGGCTCCCAGGACAAAGTGATGTTGTGGGTCCCAGTGTCTAATGCAAATGGTGCTGATAGCTCACGCAAACCCTCTTCAGAAGAGAGAAAAACATTTAAATGTGCCAGTTAACTTTTTTCTACTGAAAATTGATGTTTTGTAAACCACAGAGATAGTGCGTGTGAGCTCATAACAAATGTAAAAGTAAGAAGTAAAAATACAACTCAATACTCACCACAGTATGTAGCACTATAGTCTTCGCCATTATTTCCATTCTAGAACAAAATGCATCTCAGTAAAAAAACCATGAAGTCCAAACGATCAACAGTAGTCCGCACTTGTCAGTCAAATCTGCAAAACTTCAAAAAGTCAAAAATATTGTGCAATGTTTATACTTACCTCTCGATTTTGAGGGGGTCTTGATTGACCCAATAAGCATGGTAAATGAAGACAGAGGCAGAAGAGAAGTATGACAGATGTTCTTTGCAGATCCAACCTTAGTCTCACGGCTTTGTCCATGTCTATGCTCTGTCCATGAGTCTTACAACCACTGAACAGCTTTCACATGGTGATCACGGAGATCCACATGGAATGTACATACCTACACCTACACAGCAATACACTACCCCTACCTTCACCTCTCTTGTCTCTCGTTGAACGCTGATGGGGACTGTTGAATTGCTGCTCAGTAGTTGAGCTCACAGAGAGCGCTGATGGAGGCAGAACCCTGAAACATCAGTTCTACTCTGCTTTCCGAAAAATGAAAAAGAAATCTTCTTGTGCTTGACCTTAGTGTCTTTTTCAGTGTGCGAACCTGCTCTCACCGTTGAACTGTTTTATTTGGGTCCACGCACCTGCTTATTTCTCTACTGTACTTCTCTTGAGCGCAACAATATCCTTGCTTCCTAACTCCACTTCTTCCACCAACTACTCAACTGCAACAGAATAACCTCACCAGGTCTCACCAAAGAAAAGAAGCAAAAAAGCAAACAAACTGTCAAAAAAGTCTGATTTTAAGTCTATCCAAAAATGGCAATGCTATATTGGCTAGTGTGAATGAAGCACGTAGTGCTGTGGACTCTGTGCTGGGGTGAAGGAGGAGGAAGTTTCTTATCTCTATGCTTTATGACTGTAAACGTATGATTCAGTGTTATTTGGCAGCTGTTTGCTCAGGAGTTAAAGTTTAATTGAATTGCTTTGTTACCCAAGAGTCCTCATGAGACGCCAGTTATGACAAGGCAAAGCAGAGCTACGTCACAAGAACACTCGTGTGTGTGTGTGTGTGTGTGTGTGTGTGTGTGTGTGTGTGTGTGTGTGTGTGTGTGTGTGTGTGTGTGTGTGTGTGTGTGTGTGTGTGTGTGTGCGCGTGTGCGTGCGTGTGTGTGTGCGTGTGTGTGTGTGTGTGTGAATGTTGAAAAAATTACAATTTAGTATTTTCAAGTCACATGTGTATCCACATTTCCCTTCTTGTCTACATGCGGTGAGACACTGCAAGTGTATTTCACAGTAGGTGTATGACAGTGGGGGACAAAGGGGCCAGTTATCCCAGGCACAGGGAGAGAGGGGACCCAGAATTGTATTGGGCTGAGGGGCCCTTTATTGGGCTGAGGGGCCCTTTCAGATGACTTTGTCCTGGGCCCGGCCAAAACGGTCAGTGGCGCTGGGTACATGCTCACAATACTCATGTTTGTCTTTTTGTCCTCTTGCCTGTATGTAGTGAGACAGCACCCTCTTCAGGTGGCGTACAGGTCCATTGCCTTCTCTCAAAGAGCAAAATAAAATACGTCAACGAGTTCCTGCACAACAAATGTCCGCTCACACGTAATCTATCTTGCAGCAAGCATGTCCCGGGCCGGGTCTTAACAGTCCTGCTGGTGGACTAGTAGCTACTTTGTAAAAACAAAATAAAGAGGAGGAGGAGACGGTTAAGAGAAGAGAGGAGGAGAAGAGGGGAGAAGAAAAAGAGGACGAGAAAGGACGAGAGAAAAAGGAGGAAGAGGACTGCCCCTCTGCATACTGTATCCTGCAGCAATCATGCCCCATGGCCTGATGGTCCTGCTGTTGCTATTAGCTACTTTGTTAAAAAATGAATTTATTATGAAGTGTCTTGGGCTGCCTGTTCCCAATTCCCCCTCTGTTATGTTTAGAGATGCACCGGATCCTGATTTTTAGGATCCTACCGGATACTGGATCCACTGCTTAAGATCCTGCCAGATCCGGAACCGGATACCGGATCCTACGAAAGGGTTGAAACACATAGCCTACTCGCACACGTTGGCCCTTTTTAGTACGTTTCCTCAAACTATTTTTTTAGACTCATTGGCTTACTGCCACACTGCCTGCACTGGCCGCTTCCAAAGTTCTTTCGCTCCATGCAGCAATTGGGGTTGTGAAAGACTGACTGAAAACCCTAGGCTAGATGTACCAGATCCTGATTTTTAGTTAACTCCCGGATACCGGATCCACTGCTTAAGATCCTGCTGGAACCGGATCCTGTGAAAAACCCTATTATCCTGCCGGATCCGGAACCGGATCTTGGATCCTGTGCATCTCTAGTTGTGTTGAATAGGTGTCAGACTCTGCTTCACCCCATTTCTTTGTTGAAGGTTAAAAAGAGATTATAAATACAGGTGCTAAAGAGAAACACAAACCTTTGGTTTTCATCAGCTAAGTATGGTACATGCCCTGGGCGCACACACACACACACACACACACACACACACACACACACACACACACACACACACACACACACACACACACACACACACACACACACACACACACACACACACACACACACACACACACACACACACACACACACACACACGTGTGCGGGCAGAAACTGTATAGTGGCAGTTAGGACAAAACTGGCTGATCTGGTTTTGACACAGAGGAACGAACTGTTCACAGCCCACATACACTCACACACACACACAGACACACACACACACACACACACACACACACACACACACACACACACACACACACACACACACACACACACACACACACACACACACACACACACACACACACAGCACACACACACACACACACACACACACACACACACACACACACACACACACACACACACACACACACACACACACACACACAGCATAGTTAACATTGCAAACATACCACTACCTGAGTGCCTATGCATTGAGAAATAGAGAGGGACAGGATAAATGTGTGTGTGAGTGTGTGGGGGCATACCCAAACTTCCTGTTGAACTGAGAGGCTCTCAAATAAGGAACAAACACACTCACAAGACACACACGCTCAGACTCACAGGTGTGTGCGAAGAAGAAGAAGAAGAAGAAGAAGAAGAAGAAGAAGAAGAAGAAGAAGAAGAAGAAGAAGAAGAAGAAGGAAGAGGAAGAGGAAAGAGGAAGAGAGGAAGGACAACTTGACAGAGGTATCAAAAGTAAAAGTGAAAAAAGAAACAGTTTCCTTCCAACACAGGTAACTGAGTAACCCGTAGACCTGTGTACTTGTCTTACAATCAGCTGACTCTGCACTGGTTGGATCAAGTTTGTGGTGGGTACTTGTTAGGTTTTTAGTCTTTTTCAGTAACAACACTGTCTGCCTACCTCATTAGGTACAATGGAGTAAATGGTGTAACCACTATGTAATTTCATGTGCTAGTGTTGTACTTACACCATGAATTTCTACTTATGACACCTCTGCAGCTATGGCGTCGTTGAGGAGAAATCTGTCTCGACTCGTGAAGGGGAGCAAGAAGAAGAAGAAGAAGAAGAAGAATGGAGAGGAGAAGGAGGAAGAGGAGGAGGAGCTGCAGGTAGTGAAGAGAGGCGAGGAGGAGAAGAGAGGAGAAGAAAAGGGGGACGAGAGAGGAAGAGAGAAAAAGGAGAAAGAGGAAAACGGTCTGCCCCACAGGACGCTACAGAGGGAAAACCATGGTGGGCTCTCTCTCTCTCTCTCTCTCTCTCTCTCTCTCTCTCTCTCTCTCTCTCTCTCTCTCTCTCTCTGTCAATACTGTCTATGCCAAGCTATGTGATGCTACAAATGGCTATATTATGATGATAAATGCTCTGTGCTGCCCTAGACGTATGTTATACCGGTATGTTATACAGATTGTTGCATTGCATATGCTCTAATAATGGTAGTGTTTATAAATGCTTTATGGTGTTGTGCTATGATATGCTACTGTGTAAAATGCTACTGTGTGTCGGGGTGGGGTCAGGGCGGCGAGGTGGAGCTGCCTGTGTGTGCATGCATGCGTCACGTGAGTGTGTGTGCAAGTCTTCTGGAAATCCCCAGTTGTGTTGGTTACTTTCACTTTCACTGCGGAGGTTAATGTGTGTGCCAGTGACATACAAACTCTCTCTCTCTCTCTCTCTCTCTCTCTCTCTCTCTCTCTCTCTCTCTCTCTCTCTCTCTCTCTCTCTCTCTCTCTACATAAACCTCTTTGCTTCTTTATGTAGAGAGTATACCTGTGCAGCATGAGGACTGGGGCCAGGCGTCGCAGCAAGTTGTGCAGCAGCTGCTGATGGACAGGAGCGTAGTGGAGGCTGAGAGAGAGCAACAGCGCACCCTGGAGGTGTGGAGGGGCATGAACGCTGTGGAGGGGCAGCAGGTGGGGCCCAGTTACATTACATTACATTACACATAGCTGATGCTTTTATCTTAAGCGACTTACAGTTATGTACAGGGTATTGGTTACAGTCCCTGGAGCAGTGTGGGGTTAGGTGCCTTGCTCAAGGGCACTTCAGCCATGAACTGGAACAGGGAATGGGAGGGTGGGATTCAAACCTGCAACCCTCTGATCTAAAGTCCGTCCTCTTAACCACTATAGGCCACGGCTTACCCCCCCTCCTGGATAAAGGAGCTCCAGCAGACAGTTCAGAAGGCCGCCAGGTGCCACTTGCCCCCTCTGCCACCAGAGGGCTCTCCTGAGCAGCAGTTGCAGCTGCCCACTTACCTCAGCCATGTACAGAAAGTGCTGACGGGAGAGCTGCAGCGATTGGCTCCCCTGCTCAGGGAGGCGGGACTGCTGCCGGCTGTGATTGACGGCTTCCACTTCCATACAATGGACCAGCTGGAGCTGCTGCTGCAGAGGAGGCTGAACTCAGATCAGCTGTTCACACTGCTGAGGTGGACACTCAAGACATACCTGAGGTACACACACACACACACACACACACACACACACACACACACACACGGGTACAGGTCTTTTCGTCGAATGGATTCTTGAGAGGGGACCATTCGAACAAAACGTTGGACCATTCGTATAAGGCAGGGGATCTTTCGTCGAGGACGTTCCGTCTACCGCAAAAGCCTACGAAACGTCCCTAAAATTGAACTAAAGATCCTTAGGTTTGAACTAAACGTCCCTTCAGCCTGCCTATATTAGAAATGTAAATCAGCTTTTTTAATGCTCATTTTCACGGGTTTTGTTTATTTAAATATGTAAATCAGCTGTTTATAACGCTCATTTTGGTCAGTTTTGTTTTTTTGTTGATTAAAACATGTAGGCTAAATCAGCTGTTTTTTTTTGCTGTTTTTAGATGTGCTTTATAAATAAAATGTACTTACTCATGTTAATTGGTATGTTGTTGTTTTTTTACGTTGATGCTGTTACATTTTTTGACAATTTACGTTTGCGCCTTACATTTTTTGACAATTATCTAGGTTACTAGGTTATTAGGCTTTCTACGCCTTACATTTCTGGAACAATATTTAAGAAGATTTTTTTTCACTTTACACCGTTACTTTACTCCGTTACATTTTTTTTGACAAATATCTTCTACTCCTTACATTTCTGGAACAGTAGGCTATTTGAGTAGCCCCATCTGCGGGCAGAGAGAGAGGCGGGTCCAAGCACAGCCTTGTCACTTTGAATCAGGGCAGCGTGCTTCTAGAAGTCTTGACCACTGAGCACATTTGGTTGTCATGCAGCGAGTTTTCTGACTTTCCGGTAACTTTTTAGATGAAAGCTTCTAGCTACCGTCTTCTGGGGGTCTGGAATATACGTGTGGGAGAGTAGGCCTATAGCTTCACTATTCAAATGAAATGCAAAGCACCAGCAACAAGAGAAAGCTGTCTGCCGACACTTTGATGTTTCTGATTCTGAATGACAACAAATAGTTCGCGCATGAGCCAGAAAAGATACAACAGTGTCGGAAAACATAGCCTACAGAATGCACCCATGTTAAATTCATGCTACGGTTTAAAGAGAGAGAGAGAGAGACAGAGAGAGAGAGAGAGAGAGAGAGAGAGAGAGAGAGAGAGAGAGAGAGAACGTCCCTTCAGGCTGCTATATTTTTTTGTTGGAAATCGTCCTCCAATCCCTTCAAAGCGACCGGCCGCACGCAATGGATACAGTCCACGTCCCGGCACGACAGCTTGTAGCAGACAGCTCAGCAGCCCTGCCCCACCCCAGCGTGTAGCGCACAAGTCTACACTATTGTCCGAGTGTTGTTATTTCAAGAAAGCAAACTGTCACTGCCCGCCGGCCGCTGTCGTGACATATTTTATTAACAATAGTAGTTTTTTAACAAGTGAGGAGTTCGTTGATAGTTTCCTTAAGGGTGAAGTAGCCTACTCTTTAGGCTAGCGTTGCCTCCTCCAGCCAACCATCCGGCGCACAGATCAGATAGAAATGATCCTGTTATGAACCCGAGTTTAGTAGATATCGCGCAGTGAACGAGGCAGCCTGCAAACAGTTTGAAGCGCAATGTGGCTGTAACAAGTTAGAAAGTAGCCAAACTCTGTTGCTTGTTAACCTTTTTAAATGATGTGCGTAATGGTGGGGTGACGTCCGCGCCAATGTCCGGAGCGTATCGCTCGGTGCGCAATTCCAAGAGCAGAATAATTAAAAAGAAGAGAAGGAAGATGATGGACTAGACCCGAAACGTATGTCCCGTCTGTCGGTTTTATTTACTTTTTTCGGCTTTGTTTAATACAGCTTTTGATTCTGCATTCAGCTCCAGTGTGCGACTCCTTTCTTTCTTTTTATATTATGAGCGTTCCACGAACTATCTTTCTTTGCGCCCGCTATAAAATGGCAATAAACCTGTTACTATAAACTACTGGTTAACTATGTATTCTATGCTTTCTAATGTTGGTAAAGGCGGGATAAGCGGGATAATGTATTGTCCACACATGACTACGGAAATATATTTCCTTCGGAGCGGAATAACAGCTCTCTGCCTTCGGCATCGGGGGTCTTATTCGTCCCGTAGGGCAATATTTTCTTATAGTCACGTGTGGACAATACATTATCCCTTACCTTTAAATTACTGTTGTAAGCCTACATTTTAAAACATTTCGTGATATTGTAGCGGTGCAACCGACTGTTTTAAGTTATGAGATGGGCGCCAGCTAGGCAACAATAAGACTGCCTTTACCTTTCCAAAAATGAATATAAATCAGTGACCAACACATTAGAAATAACTCAGATCAACACAACGAATATCTTTTCTTATTTTTAGTAGTGCACTTTTGCAAAACCCTTGTTTGCAGACTTGTGCGCTTGGTGTCAATTTGGATGCTGATCTTCTCGGCGCACACTTCATGGTTCCCTCTCTCTTGCTCTCTCGGCTTGTTGCTTCCTGACAGTCTCACCCGCCATTTGAAATTAACTCCGTTTTATAGACAGGTGTAGTTCACAGGGGGTAACTCTGCTATCTCACTCCGGAGGAGGCAGAGGCAGTCCATTACGATATAGTATATTTATAAAATAGGCTATAAAATAGGCCTAATGATAAAAAAAGCAGCCTGAACTAAAATGAAAAATTAATTTAAAAAAAAATAGAGACGCACACACGCACTTTCTACATGGTTCGATTTTTGTTTCCATTGCCTTGTGGTGGTAGGCACACAAGTTTGATAAAATATAAAAATAATAGCCTAATAAAATAGGCAGACTAAACTAAACGTCTGCCCAGTTAAACGAAAGGTCTGCATGGGTTGAACGTAACGTCCTTAGGTCTTCTACGAAAAATCCTCAGGTAATGCACGAAACGCCCCATGCCATCTACGAATGGTCCAACGTTTTGTTCGAATGGTCCCCTCTCAACAATTCATTAGACGAATC
>NC_085875.1:48597253-48734753 GCF_034702125.1 Engraulis encrasicolus | reverse complement strand
TATGGACTGCCGATTTCCTTAAGCCCATATTTTGGGCTGATATGCGTAAAAATGTTTTAAAAATGACAAATATTCCAGCATGCAATTACTCTAATGTTACAGGTCGCTAAATAGTTTTAAACTATATTTCAAACCACATGCGAATTAGCCGATGCCGATACACTTACAGTAAAAAAAACTCAAATATCTGCCCGATGTATTGGTCTATCCTTAGTGGAGAGGAGGTCTGTGTGTTAATGATTAGTTTGTGTGTGTGTGTGTGTGTGTGTGTGTGTGTGTGTGTGTGTGTGTGTGTGTGTGTGTGTGTGTGTGTGTGTGTGTGTGTGTGTGTGTGTCTTTAGTGAGCCGCAGCTGAGATGTTTGTTGCGGTGGAGAGGAGATCTGTCACCTGTGCAGCGGTCGGAGGTTCTGGAAGCAGTTCTAGAACACTTACCTCGTTCCGCCATCATGGAAACGCCAGCTACATCGCCAAGACCCAATACATCACAAAGACCCAATACATCACAAAGACCCACTACATCACAAAGACCCACCATGTGGTTTCACGCCTTGCCCTGTCTCAGACCACAAACCATAGCATGACAACACACACAACTGTAGTGCACGCATGTGTATGTCATATGTGTGTGTGCGTGTGTGTGTGTGTGCTCCAGCGTATACATATGTGTGTGTGTGCGTGTGCGTGCGTGTGTGTGTGTGTGTGTGTGTGTGTGTGTGTGTGTGTGTGTGTGTGTGTGTGTGTGTGTGTGTGTGTGTGTGCGTACGTGCATGAGTGCGTGCGTGTGTGAGTGTGCTGTGTGATGGAGAGAAAGAGAGGTGAGTGTAAGCTTGGTTAACATCACTGTGATGTTGTCACCTCACTGCTGTTGTATGCTCTCACTCTGGTAACATCACTTGGCAATCAAGAAAAAAGGAGGTATTGCAATGAGGTGCACTTTTTGAGGTGCTGGCTTTATGTATTCAAATGTCAAAGAAAATAATGAAGATGCTGCACACTCTGCAACATGTTTTTTTAAGTGACGTCTTGGCCTTCTTCAAAACGTACAAAACACCAATATCCAATAACAATGATAATCCAATATCCTGGCATTATTCAAACTCACAAAAAACACCAATATCCATTATTGGTGTTTTGTGAGTTTGAAGAAGGCCATGGGGCCGAAATGTCACTTCAAATGGAAAAAAGCAGAGTGTGCTGCATCTTATTTTTGGAATTTTCTCACTCTGGTGACATCACTTGTCAATAAAGCTCTTTTCCCCTCACCTGTGTCAAGTCAAGTCATGTCAAGTCAAGTGTACGTTATTGCCAAAAATCTATGTTACAGGGTTAGCACAGAAGTTTGAAAGTGTTCAATGTGTGTGTGTGTGTGTGTGTGTGTGTGTGTGTGTGTGTGTGTGTGTGTGTGTGTGTGTGTGTGTGTGTGTGTGTGTGTGTGTGTGTGTGTGTGTGTGTGTGTGTGTGTGTGTGTGTGCATACTGTGCATGTACTGTATGTTGGGTCTTGTATGTAGGCTACTGTATGCATGTGTGTTGTTTGTGGGCGTGTGTATGCATGAGAGCATGTTTCTAAAAAAGAAAAGAAAACGATGCATCTAACAAAGCTTTTTAAATGTTGGATTATGATGGTACATTACATTACAAACAACATACTTATACGATAACAGAGCAAGCTTTACCAGCATTAAAATATCCAATATATCAAGCCAACTCTATGCTTCATTTCTTCCAAGGGTACAGCTGAAAAAGCTTGCCATTTCCGAAGAGGTCAAACAGATTAATCATACAATACAGCCATAATACTGCATCAGGTTAGACAGGTAATATGCAATTAGTAAGTCCCTGGAGAAACATTTTCTGGGTGTGAACATGTTTGCAGGTACGGGCACGCACGCACACACACAGACACAGACACAGACACAGACACAGACACAGACACAGACACACACACACACACACACACACACACGCACACGCACACGCACACACACACACACACACACACACACACACACACACACACACACACACACACACACACACACACCCCAGACTTGTGCAACCTGAAATGGCCCTGAACAGGACCGCTGACAGCATTTGCAGGGCCCAGGAAAAAGTAATTTGAAAGGGCCCTCTTTTCAATACATTCGATGTAATGAGGACCCAATTGTGGGCCCCCTCAGTCCCTGGGCCCGGGGCAACTGACCCCTGTGTCCTTGTCGGCTTACCTGGCCTTGAATGTACAACAAAGGAGAGCAGAATATTTTGGCGTGCGTATATAAGGACCAATCCCAGCTTCAGACAACTGGATCTCATCTGCAGTCTCCTTAACACAGCCAAGAGCTGCTGACATCCTGTGGCTGTGAACGTAACTTTGCTTGTCACAGTGAAAATAACCGTTTGTCTCTTCACTTGTAGGACAGGTAACAAGTAAAAGGGACAACACAAACATTCACACCTTGGACAGGTAAGTGTTTCAGAGGGATTGCACCACATTTTGAACATGTTTTGTTGTTGTTGATTGATAATGCCTTGGTTTCACTGAATGGCTTTTCTAAGTGTGTTTCTGTTTGTCACATGTCTATGTATTGTATTTTTTCCTCTTTAAAAGTAGAATAAAGTTGATGGTGATGTGTGTTTCTCTCTCCAGTGTCACAAACCCTATCAGCCAAAAATGCCTTCTCCCGGTGGGTGTTCGAGCATTATGGACGAGCGCAACAAGAAGGATGGCGTGGGGTCTCCAGACAACCCAGAGAAGTGCTTAGACCAGGACTACGAGGAGCTGAAGAAGTACTGCATCATGAACCGCGAGAGGTTTATTGACGACATGTTCCCACCAGACCAGAGGTCCATCGGGGACGGCATCCTGCCACCTGAAGCCATGGCCAGAGTCGTGTGGAAAAGACCTGGGGTACTGTATACTGTCACTTCTAGTTTATCGATGTGTTGAGCACTGATGTTGATGTGTGCCCCGGGGCTTGTTTGCTTTTGGTGAAGAAAGTAATATTGCCTAATGTTCCCAGGCCAGGGGTTGAATGGTAATTAGATCACATTGTCAGAATAGGGAAATTTCTCCATTCCTTACTTGTATATCTTTTTAGGATTTGGTGCATGCATGGTGCGTTTTTTTTCCCGTGCACATTGAGCATGGTAATTTGCCTTAATTCTGCCAGATAATCCTCTTCTCACCCTAAATATAAAACCATGCAGGTGTACTATGTGATCATACTGAACATATGTGACTAGCCACAACGAAATAGCTTGCAAGTAGGCCCAGGGACATGGGCCTAGTGAATTAATCAGAGATTAATAGCATTACAATGATACCCTACACATGAAAACCTTGTGATATCTGATGAATTTGTGATCTTTTGAAAATTCCTACTTCCTTACTCCCCTGAAAGTTCCTCTTACCCATTGACAAGAGCTAGCCCGTTCAAAAATATGTATACTTTTGCACAAACCAATACTGAAGCATTCACCTCAGCATTGGCCTCAACCTGCACGTTCTGCTATTTTTTTATTTTATTTTTTAAGAAATCTTAATTTGCGATTTACGAAAGATTATGCATCAATTCCTGTCCAGGGACTACAGATGATAATTAACCTTGAGGTTATAATTTTGCTCAACTGTGTGTGTGTGCACTGTCCCTGTCAAATAAACCTCAAATAAAATTAGACCTGTCAGCACTAGGCCTTCACACAAAATCTAACAATGCTGACGGCAGTTGGGTTATGGTCTTGTTTTTCAACACACATTTTAGCCTACTACTAAGCAGACATCTCTGACCGAGGTGTTCATTCCCTGCATAATCTTTAACCGATTGCACAGCCATCAGGGTAAAACCTACTAGGCCTACGTAGCATTTACTGTAAAAACGCTGAGGATGGTTACACTGTGGTCTCATTATCAGCACAATTCCCAATACTTTGTAACTGTCTTTGACCGAAGTGTCTTGTGTTTGGCAGAATCTTAAACTGTTTGCACAGTCTTTTCATCCTCACATGGGTATCCATATTGTCAGCACAAAGTTGACAAAGTTGGCCTATTCTGCTTCTTGCTTATTTAGTTGTTATGCTTTTTATAAGCATTATACATGCAGTTTAACTTTTTTATATGCCATTCATCACCAACATCTCCACACTAGTCACATATAAAAGGCCTTAAGGATAGAATCAAGTCATTGTCTTGGAGGAAAGGATGTACAACTTTCAATTGGAAACTATAAAGCATCACTGAATCATCCATTTGTTTTTTCCCAATATCGTAGAGGCTGACAGACAATCCACAGTTCATCTTAGATGGAATATCAAGATTTGACTTTGCCCAAGGACAACTTGGTAAGATTTTAATATTACACAACATATTCACAAATAAACAAAACAAAGAAATCACTAACACCAAAGGCATGTATAACTGGTACATTCAATAGGATTATCAAACAGTCCTGTCTCTCACATAGTCTCCTTATTCCACTTTACCTCTACCATACACTAGATACATCTTAGTACGATACTCATGCGCAATGATGGACAATCTGAATTCATTAGTTACACTCCAGTGCCACACATTCCAAATTGCATGGTTTTAACGGTCTGATTGGCCCAGGTTATTCCTTGGTTAAATGGTCCCCTGGTTGAATTGGACAGAGAGAAAAGTAGTCACACACAGGAGCTCCCGTGTGGGACTCCTTTTTCTCTCTACTTCATCACTGATTTGGAATTACGCACCGGGGCGAAACTTCCCAAGTGAGATGCCAGTTCCACCTTCACCTGAATTGGACAGGTAAAACTAGGTGATTTGGGGTGGATTCCAATATGCAGACTTCCGTCTTCCCTTGCTCTCTTGCCTGCTTGTGACCTCATGACGACGTCATCCACAGCATAAAATTAATTCAATATCTTGCAAAAGCACAATTCTAATGTAATTTCCTCATTTGCAATCGGGATGGTGAATGAAGAACAGTCCCCCAAAAATTGTTTTGGCTCGACTGACAGCAAGGAAACTTTATTGTTTTCTCCACGGAGGCAGGGTGTCAGCAAAACGCGAGGCCACAAGCACAAGTGGAGGACGGAAGAATGCAACCTTGGAGTATGTGGCACTGTCTGCATACCAGGAAAATGCTGAGTATGCCAGACCAGTCCAGCCCTGAGCACCCCTGTGTATTACTCATTACATTACATTACATTACATTACACTTAGCAGACGCTTTTTATCCAAAGGCACTTACACTTATGGAGGTACAGAGTGTTGATTACTAGCCTGGTCCTGACCATCCCATAATTCATTCATTTCGTATTCATGGTCTGGAGGTTGTTTGATCTGACGTGATTGCAGGAAGCGGGAAGGAAATCTTCTGGAAAATCAGGATAAATTGTTGAACAAACATGTCTGACATCTATCTTTGGCGATGTAGGACCGTTTAAATAGACATACAGTATATCACGAAAGTGAATACACCCCTCACAGTTTTGCAGATTTTTGAGTATATCTTTTCATAGGAAAGCATTACAGAAATGTAACTTTGACACAATGATTAGTGATCTTTTAACAACATATTTAACCGCTTAAATGTCTTGTTCACTCAGAAAAAAACAAAATACAGCCATTAATGTTTGAACATGTACTCACAAAAGTGAGTACACCCTAGATTAAAATCTGGTAGAGAAGGGGCTGTGTTGGCTCGAATCGTCTCGAAATGAAACGAAATGAAAAGGGATGACAAGGGAGGTCATCAGTGTGCGTTTCAACCTTTCTTTGCATTGAACTTTTACATTTTGAGTCTGCATCTGGCTTAAATAGATTGGTGTGAGATTTGAATGCAATCCTATGGAGAATATCATGATCTGCTTCAGTAGTCACAGTGCATGTTGACATGCATGTTTCTTTTAGGTGTATTTCAGATTGCCAATGTTGACAGCATTCATGCATCCCCAAACCATGTCAGTCCCACTACCATGCTTGGCTATTGAGAGGATACACCTTTTTTGTAAAACTCACTTGTTTACCACCACACATGCTTGACACCATCTAAAGCAAATTTGTTTATCTTGGTCTCAAGAGAGATGAACAGACCAAGGATATGGATCACTGGAACCATGTTGTGTGATCTGAAGAGACCAAGATAAAATGTAATGCTTTCCTATGAAAATATATACTCAAAAATCTGCAAAACTGTGAGGGGTGTATTCACTTTCGTGATATACTGTATTTGACAGAACATCCTACTGTAGGATAAAATTACAACGTAGGACTGTTTGTCAGAACACCGGCCAAATCCTCAACATCGCTCCACAGAAAACAGGTACCAGACGTAGTGCGGAACCAAGTCTCTTGGCGGAAGTACGTAGGATGGTGTGCGAGGCTAGTTGATTACAGCCCTGCTTCAATGTGGGGTTATAGTAGGTGCCTATAGTAGGTGCCTTGCTCAAGGGCACTTAAGCCATGGATGAAGGTGGTGGTGAGGGTGGGATTTGAACCAGATCCATCTGATCTAAAGGCCAGCGCTCTGACCATTGAGCCATGGCTGCCCACAGCTCTTCTACTTCCACTACTACTACTGCAACAACTACTGCTACTAGTACTTAGACTGGCCATGCCCTCCTAGTGACACAACACCTTCGGCATTGCTTCTAGTCAGGCCAAGAGCAATGTAAATATCGTTTCTGCTCTCCAGAAAGATCAGGAACTCCACCCACTTTGTCAGAAACCAGTCAACCAGTAGCAAACCTAGGGAGGCAGGTCAACCATGCCGTTTGGGAAACGCTAATTGTTAGCTCTTAGTCAGACCAAGTCTTGAGGAGATCTGAAAGTAAATGATAATCAGGCTAACTACTACTACTATGTTTCTCTCTGCCTCTTTCTTGTTTTCAGGAAACTGCTGGTTCCTGGCATCCATTGGAACTCTGACGTTTCAGAGGCATATCAGGGACCAAGTCATACCAAAGAATCAATCTTTCACGGATGGCTATGCAGGCATATTTCACTTTAGGGTAAGGAGAAAGAAAGAAGAAAAACATGCATTTATTAGACATACAGCGAACTGGAATAATGAGTAAACCCCTTTTAAAAAGTAACCTTTTCAACAGTATTTCAATAAACACAAATGATCTCCACAATATGCATAGACAAAGAGAGTTCACATTTTCCCCTCATATCCTGTGGGTGTCTCTGTGCCATGCAATAAAGATCAATCGTAGCACGCTAAGACTACTCCAGCCAACAACTTAAAGTGATATTCCTTCATTTTTGGAAATAAGTTCATTCTACACCTCTCCTTGATTTAAATGATTGAGTTTTAACTTTCTTCTGTAATTACAGTTGTTCTCTGAGTCTGAGTCTGGTAAACTTTACCTCCAAGCTAGTAATTAACATTGAATCCTATGAGACCAGTTGACAGCTAGCTGGTCTCATAGGATTCCATGTTGCTAGCTTGGAGGTTAAATTTGCACTGCCATACTCAGAGAACGGTTGAAACTATAGGAGAAAGGTAAAACTCAATTATTTAACTCAAGGAGAGGTGTAAAATAAGCTAATTTCCAAAAATGGCACAGTATCACTTTAAGAGTTACGTGTGATCCATCAAGGATTCTTTGCCAAAATGGTTTTGGGAAACAGTCTGTAAACTGTAAGCTATATTTGTAACTTGTGTTTTGTCTTTTTTACGTTTTTTATTTCAATTAAATTCATAGTTCTGGAGATTTGGGAAGTGGGTTGACGTGGTGATTGACGACAAGCTTCCCACCCTTGACGGCCGGCTGATCTTCGTGCAATCCAAATCTCAAAATGAGTTCTGGTCTGCCCTGCTGGAGAAGGCTTATGCCAAGTACGTTTTTTATAAGTTGCACACTCCCTTTGAGATAATTATGATTAGCATGACCAGGATGGAATGGAATGCTTACTGACGTGTGTGTGTGTGTGTGTGTGTGTGTGTGTGTGTGTGTGTGTGTGTGTGTGTGTGTGTGTGTGTGTGTGTGTGTGTGTGTGTGTGTGTGTGTGTGTGTGTTTGTGTGTGTGTGTGTGTGTGTGTGTGTGTGTGTGTGTGTGTGTGTGTGCGTGTGTGTGTGTCCAATATAGGGTGTGTGGCTCCTATGCTGACATGAATGGTGGTACTGTGGCCGAGGCTCTCGTGGACTTCACCGGGGGTGTGCACATGTGTTTCGACCTGAAGGACGCCCCAGCGGACCTCTGGGACCTGATGTTCAGAGCGTGCCAATCCAAGTCCCTCATGGGCTGTGGCACACCTCAAGGAGTGAGTGACTCTCCTGATGGGCACTGCAATAGTACAGACAAGGGCATGCAGAACGTTTTCACTGCACATTACTTTCACTTTGATTAATGCTGCCATGTGCCACTTGTGTTTTATTTAGATTTCACAGATTTTTGTTTTACAGTGATGCTGCATGCAGGTATGATTTCATTGGGAAGGCATCATCTCCCTTTCACATTGCATTTCTACCTTTCAGGCCACAGCAGCCAACACAGTGCTGCCCAATGGAATTGTGGAGGGCCATGCCTACACCATCACTGGAGTTCATAAGGTATTTTACAGTACAAGAAGAGCTCTTTTCCAAAATGTTATAAGTCCTTTTTCAAAAAGAAATGAAGGGTTTTTATTGTCTTTCTCTGTCAAGATTGTTACAATCAATGTCTTAGCCTTTTATTTTCTTTCAAACAAATATGACACAACATTGAACCAATTCCATTTTTCCTGACACTGCCTTAAAATCAGATTAAAAAAATATTCATGAAAATTGTATTTAAATGACTTTTATGGTGTTTTGGAAAATAACTCTTCAGGTGTTGATTCTTGATTTGACGTTGATTATGATATGAAGTTCATTATGACTATATCATCCATGATTTTGATCCCCATTGAAGTAGTAAGACCAGTTTGAAGATGAACATGCTTAAAACAGTTGCAAAACGGTGCATAGTCTTGCACCTTCAATGTATTACATGTAACTTAATTTGCTTGTTGGTGTGTTTAATGTCTGGGCTTTCTGATTCAGCCTACATCATGTGTGACACTATGTTGTTCCCTGTAGGTAACGAGCAATGGCCAGCCGGTTAAACTGGTCAGGTTGTTCAATCCATGGGGACAAGGAGAATGGAACGGTGCCTGGAGTGATAAGTAAGGCATTCTAAATCATAATTTGTAGGGTGTAGACAGAGCTGAACTGGGAGAAAAAAATCAGGGCGGGCATTTGCAGTCAATACCAGTACTCCTGGCATTCAGAGAGACAAGCCTGTGACAACCTTTTTAGTCTTCTATTACGAGCTATTTTGACCACAACAAAATTAATATTTGATCCAGACTCAGAGAGGTCTGCTGTAGCGGTATGAGGACTGATACCACTACATTGAGGGTAGGATCAGGCCAAAATCAACAGTGCACCGGGCAAGTGCCCTGTATGCCTTACTGTCAATCCAGCCATGGGTGTAGATTTTATTGGCCATGTAAAACATTCCAGCTAAACAGAAGAGTGTAATTACTGCCTTTTGGCTTTGTAACAACAAGTCGTCCAAATCTCCACCCTGCATTGAAGGACCACAAGCTGAAGTCACACCATGTGTGCTATGCCATTTCATAGACTCAGGTCTGTACCTCTGACATTTAGGCTCATAGGCTGGGTTTGGTTAAGAAAACAAGCTTGCAAACTGGCATTAAAACTTGGGGATTACCTGTTGCCCTCGTTAGGCCACGTTCCTTTTCTCAAATTGACCTTTTCACATGATGTCACACCTTTGATTCAACTTCTTTGAAGCAGGAAAAGTAGCACCTGGTGGCATAGACATAGACATACACCCCACTGTTTTCTGTGGAAGCTGCTTGTTGGTTTTTTTTGCTGTAGAAAACAGAACTTGTTTACATAATTGTGAAAAAATCAGGCTGTCAGGCGATTAAAAAAATATTTATTCAAAGAGTTTGTGATTAATTAATCCAATTGATGCCATTGAAATCATATATCATGTAATTCGCATTCTAGGACATAGTGATCTGCAAACTAAGTTTTGGTTAAGTCTCAAGTCTCAAAAATTGGGTTGGTACTGTGAATTTAGTAAGATTTACTTCTTCTGGAAAATGTCAAGGGTGCAATTAGATGGGCCAGCCCCACAGCCAGACAATGGTGTGATAGTGAGCACACCTGTCTTGTGCAGCAGGAACTGAAGAGTAACTGTGTATTTTGTCATTGTAGATCTGCAGCTTGGCAAACTGTGAGTTCGGAAGAACGACCAAGCAATGCTACATTTGGGGAAAATGGAGAGTTTTGGTATGAACCAATAAAATATTGCTGTGTGTGTGTGTGTGTGTGTGTGTGTGTGTGTGTGTGTGTGTGTGTGTGTGTGTGTGTGTGTGTGTGTGTGTGTGTGTGTGTGTGTGTGTGTGTGTGTGTGTGTGATGTATGCTTGAATGTATATTTTATGCATGCATGTGTACTGTACAGTACTGTATGTACCGTTTGTGTTCATTTCTGCATGTATGAATATATGCATGAAGTTATGTGTGTATGCCTGTATATATACATGGGTTTCCCATTTGTAAACATTCCTGTCTGCATGTGCAGTCAGGGGTCCCTCTGCAACCTCTGATTGTTTGAAACAGCTGTCACTCAAAACATGCGCTCACATGGTTGGCAGGTCAGCATCTTGCCCCTCCTTATGTGTACAGGGTGTACAGGGTGTCCAAAAACTAAACACTTCATCTTCATGTTCAGGATGTCAATGGAAGATTTCTGCAATAGCTACAATGACATGGACATCTGCTGCTTGTGTCCTGATTTCCTGGATGGCTCTTCCGAATGCCACTGGACGTCCAAGTTTCGTGAGGCCCGCTGGGTCGCCGGAAGGAATGCTGGTGGTTGCATGAACTACCCAGGTACAAAAAAAATATGTGCACTGTAAAAAATGATATCAGTGATATGTCATGATAACTTATTTTATGTACAGTGTATAGAACTGATTTATTAATTATAATAATTAATCAGTTCTATACACTGTAAATAAAACGGGATGGTATAACTTGAAATCACAAGTTTACCAACTACCTGAGATTTCCAAGTTAATTTAAATCTTTTTTGTAAGTTGTGTTTTGAACTCAAAGCTGCAATTCAATGCTTCACACAACTTAATATAATGATTTAAACTAACTTGGAAATCTGAGGCAGCTGGTAAACTTGTGCCTTTTTTTTACAGTGTATGGTAAAGGTATGCTTTGGATGTGCATTAAGTATTCTATTTCCAACTAATCCGAGTACACTTCTGCACACTTGGAGAGTTAGGGTTAATATAGCCACTGTACATATTCACAATTCACTTCAGGTATAGTTGAGTAAGTTGATTTAGTTTCAAACCAACTTAAGCATATTTCATTTTAAAGGGACACTGTGTGAGATTTTTAGTTGTTTATTTCCAGAATTCATGCTGCCCATTTTTTGACCATTTCCTGCACAGTGAACCATGTTTTCTATGCATGTAAAGTAGTGCACTTCAGTCTTGTTTCTAACTGTAGTTTTTCATCTGGGAACTTAGGCAGGCCTATAGGAACATCAAGGTTCATTTTGTACAAAAAAGGGTACAGAAAAAGTACAGAAAATTGTTCTCAAGAAAATGTATTTACTTTGTTTAAATTCTAGGTAGAAAAGGTAAAACACTACTTTAAAATGTAATGTGAGTAAAAGTACTGAGTTATTTTTAATTCATTTCTTTTTCTTGAATATCACACTCCATGACCTGTATCTCTTGCTGATGGTACCAGCCATCATTCAATACACTGAAATGGTGAAAATGCTGCACGAACTCCTGTGTAATTTCCTTTAATTCACGGCAGAATGTTTTATTGTTTTATTATTTTACCTGTAATTTTGTCTCTATCCATCTAATTTTACTCAGTACTCCGGCCTGGTTTCAGGGTAGACTAACTGAGTAAAGTACTTAGGTCAATATGTATTTACGTACAAGTATAAGTATACTAATTTTAAAAACTACTTAAATGAGAAGACTTATGGTGATCTGGCGAAGATAAAAAACTAAAATGGATGGATTGATGGATGGAAAACCTACTGATATGTCTTGGAAAAGAATGTTCTCTTGGACGTTTTCAGATAAAAAGAGAGAAAAGTCTGCTTCAACCAGGATTAACCTGCAACATCACAGAAAAATAAAAAAATATGTGTGAGCAAAAAATCCTAGTTGAAGCGAACTCACATGTGTGTTTTTTTTGTTTGCTTCTTTAGATTCATTCTATACCAACCCTCAGTACCGCATCACCATTGATGCTGTGGATGACGAGTGCAGCGCTGAGCAGGGCCCCAACAACATGTTGGTGTCCCTTATGCAGAAGCCAGACAAGAGGAACAGACGCCTTGTCAAGAGCCTCTACATCGGCTTCTCCATCTTCAGCGTGTGTTTGAGTCTCTTTCCTATCCATTCTCAATCTTGTCTTTTGTGCCTATGGCATATTCACCATGGAGACTCATTTCAGTGTATTTTGTTTTTTAGAACAAATTAATTAAAACCTATATTGCACTGAAGGAAATTTGTCTTCAGGAGCCATAGAACAAATGCTTTGAGACAATTACAATAGTAGCCTACACAAAGACCAGTCTAAAGATGCAGTAGCCACAGTAGATAAAGCCTATATACACGTACATGTACCTCAGGAAAGTTATTCTAGTCATTCTATAAAGTTAGTCTATTTATTTAGTATTATAAGTTGAATGCCTCTAGGCACAAAGGATGTTAAGCGTCTATTTGTTTTAAAATAAGTGTCCTGTCCCTGAGTCCTGAGGGGAGGGGGGATATTCAGAGACTAGGGGTGGGATGGATCGTCTAATATTTTCAAAGCCAAGTTAGCAGTGTAATTTTGTTTTGGTAAATAAATAAAAAAGTGTATTGTATTTCCTTTGTCCACACAGGTGCCTCCTGAGGTATGTACACATTTTGTTTTTATCCTGCTTCACTGTAGATTCATGTCCTGTATGTTTTAAGGTTTAAAGTAGTGGTGACCCTCACCAGTTTTTTGATGTTTACTGCTGTCTATTATTTGGCTAATATGGATTTTTGTCTCAACTTGCTTCTAATCTATGGGCATATCCAATTCTTAAAGGTGCACTGCGTAAGATTTGTAGTAATTCATTGCTAGAATTCACAAATGTTACCTTTTTAACAAATACTTACCACCACCATTAAGTTCTAAGTATTCATCATGACTGGGAAATTTGCATTTTACATAGGCCTATACTCATGAACGGTCATCCGGGTACTTTGCTCTTAAATTTGCGTTACGCCCCTTTATGGGTGAAAACAAACCGAATGTCTCATTGACTTACATGCTACATTGGCTAGCCAAAATGAACACATTCCATGCTTCAGCCACGGCTGTTTGGCTATATTATTTGAACAACCGGCAACGCAACACGTTTTCGGCACGTTGCGCGTGAACAACGCTAGTCTACAGGTCCGTATCTTTCGTTTATTAATCCCCAACATCACCAAGACTTGCATGTGTTGTTTTCCCCCATAAATGGGCGTAACGCACATGGAAAACGTCACGCCGTTCATGAGTATATGAAAAGGTGGATCTTCTCCATGGTCTGCCATTTTGAATTTCCAGGAATAGGCATTTTTAGCTGCAACACATACTGTCCTTTAGTCATACTAGTGAATATTGGTTTATTATTTATTAATATTCATGAAAAGATCAAATTTGGCAATAGGCATCAGCACAGTTTCAACGAGAAGCATAGTTGCAATACCTACTCTGGCCACCATCTTACGGTGCACCTTTAAAGAAACAGTACACCTCATTTCAAGAAATTGCTCATGTATGTAGTTAAGTCCTAAGAAAATATGATAATACATGGGATTTTTCATCTATGTGTTTACATTGGCAAGTTTAACAGTATATAATTACGCATAGCTGTGCAAGTCTATGGTAGCAAACAAACCATCATCAAATGTACTTATGAACTACTCTAAAATGAATGTAAAATTGCAAGTGCAAAACAGGTATTTAATCTTGCCCTGTGATCACTTGTGGCTTGATGCTAATGCTCATATTTACTTCAAGTGATTATGCTAAGCTATGCTAATAATTCTGATACCAATACATCTAAGTGCTGAAAATACTGAGAAGAAAATAATATGCACATTCATGAAAAATGCTTGGAAATATTGCAAATATGTGAACATCAAAAAAGGGTGGACTGTTTCTTTAAATCCAGCCTAAACATTTGTCAGAAAAGGGGCTAAATGTTCAAAATAGTGCACTTGTCCTTCATGTAAAAAATAATGGCAGAACTGCGTTCACTGAAATAAAATAAAGAAATGTAAGGCTGGTGTCAATCTTCATTCTTCAAGTACAAAGGGACAAGAGGAAAGCTGCCTGCAGAGTTCTTTCAGAGACCGCCTGTGGCCTCCAGCAAAAACTACTTGAACGCTCGAGAAGTCATGGCGTTCTTCAGGCTGGAGCCAGGAGACTATGTCGTCGTTCCCTCGACTTTCAAGCCCAATGAAACGGCCTCTTTCATCCTGGCCATCCTGTCCAAGTCTGAGAACCACTTTGAGTAAGAGATTCATGCCTCCACAATGATTAAACTTGATGTGTCTTCGTCATGCAAACGTAGCCTCTTACTGCCTATTCACTTTTTCCTAAAAATACTCAATGTCATCATAACAACATCGCAATGACATTATTGAGAGCCTTAAGTAACAGATGAAGACAAACCCATTACAGTTTTGTTGGCAGTAAGGTTATAACATACTGTAGGCTCTGTGCTAAGGTGCTAAGCAAAATTACAATAGTTGCGTAAAATTACAGAAGTGTTAGAGATATGTTATTAACCAACATATGCTTATTATTTACATTATTTTCTCAGGGACGGTTCACATGACCATGATCATGGAAAGGTGAGTAGTAGCACTGGCTTTCTATCAGTGTCAGTCTTGCTTGCCGCAATCGGTGCTGCTTGTTTTGTTTTCATGTACAAAAGATAGAGTGAGAATAGATAAGCTTCTGTGTACATGTGACACGTGAACCCCACCGCACTATTTTTAGTCATTTTCTGTTGATTGTTTGCTTTTCATGTGTTAATGTTAGAGTCAGTGTCCTAGTTGCACATAGGTGCTGTGCTGCTTTTTGTAACTTTTGTTTTCTTGATTTATTTGTATGTTTACATGTAGGCCTCATTTTAACTGTTTTGGTGGAATGTGCAATGGGCTGAGTTAATGAGGTGACCTCAATTGGCTAGTGTTTATGTACATGTGCCCTTAATGGGCTGAGTTAATGAGGTGACCTCAATTGGCTAGTGTTATCCTGATAACTTTCAATCAGTGGAGCCTGATTGGCCAGAGGATTGGCTGATTGTGTGCTTGCCTGGTCTATTTAAATCCCTGTGCAGGGAACTCTGGAGGCTCATTTTTTGTTTTGGAGCACATGAGTGCTGTGTTTTTTTTTCTCAGGGGTACCTTTTTTAAAAGTCTGATGTGTGACTTTTTGTTTGCTTTGTTTTGTTATAGTTTTCTAATCTCAATCTGGGACTGTGGTTAATAAATATAATCATATTTTTCACCTGTAATTTTTGTCACTGGGCATTGAATTTCTCCTGGCCACGAGGCTACTTTACAACCTTTGATGGCAGCAGTGGGATGCCAGTGGGATGCCAGTGTGCTGCGAAGAAAATTGCATTGGCACATTTTAAAAAAAAGTTTAGAATATCCTAGTTTTTCGTTAGACTTTTTTTCCCCCATCACCATGGATGGAGAGCTAGAGAAAAGACTTGCTGCTGAGCAGTTGTTAGAGTGGCTGGAGCTTGAAGATGAGTGGGAGCAGGCTACCCCTTTCCAGGTGGAGGCTCTTGAAGACGGAATTCCTGAGCAGTGGGCTGAATGGCTGCAACAGTATCCAGCTACAGCCATGCTAGGCAGAGGCATCCAGCGGGGAAGGAGCAGTGTCTGTGTCGCCCAGAGAGTCGCAAGGAGTCCTGCTGCTTCCACTGCTCCATGAACGACCATCATTCTACTACCTGGCTGCCCTGATGGTCCTGAACAATGGTTGCAGGAAGTATGGCCATAGTCTGGCCATGTGTGTGCTCCACCAGCCATGGGCACTGGAGAGCAACGAGGCCAGTGCAACAGAGGCTGCAGTACTGGGGCCTATGGATGCTCATATTACAGCGGAGCCTGATCAAGCATTGCAAACTGAGCCCCATCCACCAGCTACACAGTCACAGACACCTGTGGCTGAGTCTACAGATCTATGCGCAGCAGCGCCATCAACAGGCCCTGGTCCACCCCCAGCTGTAAAGCCAGCTTTGCCTTGTGCAACAGCCGAGTCTGCAACATGTGGCTCGACAGTCCGGTCTTTGGAGTCTTTTTTCTAAGCCCGATGTGTGACTCCACCATTTTCTTGTTTGTTTAGTTGACTTTTTGTTTGCTTTGTTTTGTTTTTCTCTTACCTTTTTTGTAAATAGTTTTCTTCACGTAATCTGGGACTGTGGTTAATAAATTTTAAAGCATATTTTTTCTCCCCTAATTTTTTGTGTCACTGTCTGCATTGAATTCCTCCTGGCCACAAGGCTACTCTACAACAGTACAACTATTTTATTTGTTTATGTGATGCACAAATTTATGGGGTGTGACGAAGCGGTCCAAAAATACTTGATTTCATTTGTACATACGGCAACGTTTCGATCCAACAGAGACAGAAGGATCTTCCTCAGGCCTCTGTTGGATCGAAACGTTGCCGTATGTAAAAATGAAATCAAGTAATTTTTGGAGTTAATACCCAGACCGCTTCATCACACTACTTACCATTTTTTTTGTCTGGCACCTGGATTACTACTTCTGGATGTGCGCACCCTAACTTCCAGGCACAAGTTTATGGTCAATATGAAGGTATACAAAAAGATAGAGGGAGCATATAGCAGACACTCAAACCCAGCTGACTGTCTACTGCTACTTTTAGCCTACTAAAGAAGAAAAAGGCAGCGAGCATGGTGAGCATGGCGAGCATGGTGATGAGGATGACTCCAAACCAACCTTACTCCGACAGTACTCCAACCAGGTGTGTGTTTGTGTGTGTGTGTGTGTGTGCGCGCGCGCGCGTGTGTGTTTGTGCGTGTGTGCGTGCGTGCGTGCGAATGCATGAGAAGGCAGGGGTAATTGGGTGAGGCGGCCTTTCATATGATTTTGTCCTGGGCCTAGCCAACGCTGTGTGTGTGTGTGTGTGTGTGTGTGTGCGTGTGCGTGTGCGTGTGTGCTTGCATTTGTTAGCACGCGTGACTAGGTACCTTTTGTTGTTGCAGTCATGGTTGCTAACGATAGTCCCAGTAACAGCATTCCACCTTTTCTTTCTTTGCTACAGTTTGAGGAAGTGGGAGCTGAGCTACTGCAGAACATTCTCAATGAAAGACTTCTCCCAGGTGAGCTACAGTATTCTCTTCACACACTGACACCCACCTTCTATTTTCCAACACACACACACACACACACACACACACACACACACACACACACACACACACACACACACACACACACACACACACACACACTTGTGTGCACGCACAATCCCATCCATAGGGGCTTTAAAGCCGCTACCGGTTGTGATCAAAAAGAGGACTGACTCACCATAAAATTGGACCAGAAAGATCAGCTGGTTTTCGTAAACCACTCACAATGTCAACAAAATCAGAACTGAGACCTTTTGCTGTCGGTTCACTTTCTGGTCCAGAAGACTGGGTTTGGTTCACTAAAGTGGACTTGGTGTGAAAAAACCTTTGGATGCCACACTAATGTTTCCTTTTGTCCACCTGCAGGGAAGTCTCCAGGCTTTGGCATAGACACATGCCGCAGCATGGTCTTCTGCGTGGACGTATCCTCTCACATCTTTTGCACAGAACCGTGCACAGAATGGGCAATCAAGCTTCATTTAATAGATATTTTAAAGGACACCCATATGCTATGACTTTCTATTCCCCATGAAAATCAACACTGAAGTGATGATGTCTTAATTCGCTCTGTTCATCCCAATTGCTGTATAACAGTTTATGTATTACAGTAAGCATACTGTAGTATTCTCTGATTTGTACTGTGTGTGTGTGTGCGTGTGTGACATAGTGCCGGTATATTATACTTTCTTAACTCACAAATCACCTCAGAAGACATGCAAAGGCTATCTGGACCGCCAAGAGTTTGAGCGGATGTGGAGCAAAATCTCCAAGTATGCTGTAAGTGAAAAGATTTCATTTGATAGCCCAGGGGAGTAAAAGTCTCTATAACAATAATGAAAAGCATTTAAGTTGCATCTCTCTTTTTTAGAGTGCATAGGGGGCATAGCTAGGGGTGATGGTTGTGTTGGATTCTGAAAGCTAGGAACATTAGAGAATTACGGTAGGGCTACACTGGATACGTCAAAGACGTATCCGCCGTAATAATCCACAATAATCAATAGATCTGGCCACACCAGACACTGCATTCTAAATAAATAGCCCAGTCGTTTCAAATTTTTTGACGCATCTTTAACGCATCCAGTGTAGACTTAGCCTTAGAGTATGCTGTATATACAGCCGCAGCAAAAATTGAGAGACCACTTCGAAATTCTCAGTTTTTCTGATTTTGTTATGCATAGGTATGGATTTGACTTAAACAAACTTTGTCATTTCATTCTATAAACTACCGACAACATTTCCTCCACTTTTCGAAAGAAAATATTGTCAGTCAGGTACTGTATTTGCAGAGAATTTCAAAATGGCCAAAATAACACATAAGATGCAATGTTTCCAAATCTGAAAAAGGCAAAGAAAACAAGATGGTTTTAACTTTAAAACAACATAATAATGTATTAACTTAGGAAGAGTACAGAAATAAATATTTGTTGGAATAAGCCCGATTTGTAGTCACAACTTTCATGCGTTTTGGTATGTGTTCCATTACTCCTTCACATTGCTTTTAGATTACTTTATTCCAGGCCTGGTGCAAACATTCAAGTTGCTGATCTTGAGTGGATGGCTTGTGACCATCCAGCTTCCTCTTGATCACATTCCAGAGGTTTTCAAGGGGGTTCGGGCCTGGAGTTTGGGCTGACCATGTCAGGGTATTGATCTGGTGGTCCTCCATCCACACCTTGATTGGCCAAGCTGAGTGGCTGGAGCATTTGGAGGAAATGTTGTCGGTAGTTTATAGAATTAAATGGCAAAGTTTGTTCTACTCCAATCCATACCTATCCATAACAAAATCATAAAAACTGAAAATTTCGAAGTGGTCTCTCAATTTTTGCCGCGGCTGTATGTCTTGTTGTATCACTATGTTGTTCTCTCAAATCTTCTTCCACAGAGTGTTTTCAATCAGGCTGTTATGGAAAAGGACGGTGTCCTCCCCGTTACTGAACTGAGTTATACGCTGACTGCTGTAGGTACGTATAGAAACACTCATCATCAGGCCAGAACACCAGGATGCACTGAATGAGTTTCATTGGAGAAAAAGAAACAACACACACTTGGCTCTATTTTATTCTATTCCACAATTGTGTTAATTGTTGGCATAACGCTTGCAGTTATATGGACTGTTTGGAATGTAATAATGTCCTGGTAAAACATTTTGACCTGGGCAGGACACACTAAGCCCATACGACTTCATTGCGAGCGTCGACGTTGCGCAACGGACGTCAGCGAGAACTTGTTGTCACGATGTGGGTGTTATTAAATACAGCGCATTTAAAGTCGGCCACAAATATGAACGAGACGATGAGCTCGCACCGGTTTGCTCTACTAACACACCACGTGTGAGGAGTGGGGGGACAGGCAGTGAGGAGGAGCTGAAGTGGGGACCTGCGCAAACTTGTGTAGAGGTGTGAGACAAGACCCATATACACACGTGAGTGAGTTGTTGACCAACCAGTTCATGGGCGCGTGACCTCGGAGGCAGTCCGCCGACGAGCGCCGACGAGCGTTGAAGGGGATAAGCAACTGCAGAGGTTGCAAGATCTGACTGCAGCCGCATTCATCCCGCGATAGTTTTACACCATGTGACATGTCACCTCGTCAACGCAACGTCGACGAAATTTCGAAGTTTGACAGGAAATCTAACCGTCATGCAGCATTTTCCATCCAGGGTGCATTGCTGTCTAAATGCGCATTCATGCGTTGACACATCTCGATCGCACCTATTGGCAAGCGTGCTCCTATCTTCTGAGGCAAGGCAACTTGCTACAGGGCATTTCATACATACAGTACAAGCAGTGAAATGTGCTTCACAAAAAAATGATAAGAACACAGTAAATGAAATAAAACATAAAGGCATCACAATGAGAAAAACAGGGAAAGATAAAAGCAGGAAAAACTTGAAAAAAGAAAGAAAACATTACATTGGAATTAAAGAAAGTTAAAAGATTAGAATAAAAAGTTAATGATTTGGAATTACTAAGGGAAAGCATCATAGAACAGCTTTGTATTGAGTCTAGAGTGTTTGTAATGGAGCACTTTTCCATCCGCAGGTATACAAGTAAGCGACAGCATGCTAAACCAATTGGCATTCCGCTATGGTAGTCAAGGCAACCTGAACCTGGAGAGCTTCCTGACTCTCGTCCTGCGTCTGAAGTGCATGTTCAGTGAGTATCAGTCCAGCATTATTTCCCTAACCATAGACAGCATTAAATATATGAATGAAAAATGTGTTTACTGGAATACATGTAGATAATGCATGGAAATAGAGCATGTGATACAAGGTCATTACAAAACGTTTGATTTCTCTATGGTCACATGCGCATATTATATCATCTCAACAGCGCTGTTTGATCGGTGGTCCAATGGAATTGCCATTAGTCTCCAGGAGAATGAGGTAAGTCAGAGACAGAGTCCTGAAAGACTTCCTTTTCAAGTGACATTTCACCATTTCTGGAAACGTGCTAATTCTCCCCACAAGTTAGGCCTACATAGGCCTAATTGAGTTCATAATTGAGGACCCATTCATTTAGTAGGGTAGACTGAGTACAGTTGGGTACACTTTTATTTTTGTCCCCTTCCACGCAGAAATTAGACCATTAAAAGGTCCTTAAAAGAAAGTTGTTTTGGACAGAACATATTTTCAGGATGTGGGCAAAGATATAATCAAGGAATTATATCTCTAGGATGTTTAATGTTTATGTAATTAACCTAATCAAACAAAAAAGGTAAACTTTTGTCCCAACTGTACCCTAGCTAAAAAACGGTGGGGTACAGTTGAGACATAGCAGAGTACAGTTGAGACACCACTCTAATCAATGGGACGTAATAGCCATGGGAGCTAATAGCATGGCTGATAGCAAAATACTGTATTTATCTTTTACATTGGTTTTACATGGTGAAATTAGCACTACAGGCTAGCGTCTAAACTGTCCCCTTCTGTCCCCTCAGAAGATGAGTATTATGGGTGGGTCACCAGGCTAGTGCTAGCCTGGATAGGCAGACAATTCTGGCATGGCCCTTACGAAAATGGACCATGGTTTATTATGGTTCTACCATGGTTTGTCATGATTACTCTAAGTACTCTGAACCTACCATAATTGTACTATGGCTTAATATGGTATTACTGTGATTCTTATGTAGTCACATGGTTCTACAATGGTATGTTATGATTACTCTACCCTTACGAAAATCGACCATGGTTTTAATGCATGGTTTTTCTACCACATTTCATGGTTATTCTAAGTACTATCAACCAACCATAGTTCTAGTACAGTAGCTGTCATAGTAGTAGCCCTTACAAAGAATAACCATGGTTCTACTATGAAAACTAATCATAGTTTTACCATAGATTTGCCATGGATTATAGTTAATCATGTTTTTTAGTGTAACCATGACAACCATGGTTTGTGACTATGGTTTAACCCTGGTATACTCTCTGCCATAAACCATGGTTCCCCTCAAACCATGTTTTTTAAAAAACCATGGTCGCCCACCAAAAGCCCTTTTAAAAAAAAAAAAAACATGGTTTTAAAAAACATGGTGGGGGAAGGGGTGCATGGTTAAACCATAGTCACGAACCATGGTTTTTTTTGTTACCCAGGAAAACATGAAGCCCCTGAATAACTACAGTAGCCATGGCTAGGGAGTTGGACTCTAGATCACAGGATTGCAGGTTCGAAACCGGCCCTCACCATTCCGTAGACCTCAATCCATGGCAGAAGTGCCCTTGACCAAGGCACTTAACCGGGGCTCTAACCAATAGCCTGTAAATCGCTTCGGATAAAAAAGCGTCAGCTCACTGTAATGTAATGAATAACTCTTAACCATGGTTAGTTGTAATATGTCATGGTTAATTTTTGCAAAGTTAAACGATGGTAAATCCATAGTTAAACCATGGTTAAATCAGTCAAACCATGGTTTAACTATAGTCAATGAATGGTTAAACCAGTGTTTCCCAACCACTGTGCCACGGCACACTAGTGTGCCGTGGAAAATTCTCATTTTCAAAAAAAAAAAACGAAAAAAAAACGAATTCATTATTATCAGCAATAGAGTTCTTCAGTAACGCGGAAGCATGTAGTAGATTGTAGTCTTTCATGTTAGCATTTAAGGACTTCCTGGTTCGTATCGGCTTCCGGCCTCCATTGGGAATGAATAGGGGGAAATTTCAAATAAGCTCCGAGTGCAAGCACGCGCTTAGCGAACCCCCGCAAACTGTCGAGGGTGTTAAAAATAGGCTGTAGGTATGACATGGTTGATCATTTTGTGTCAAACTTCGACATAAATACGATGTTGCGTCCATATGCTAAACCCGGAAGCTTTTGGCGACTACAGAAGCGGCGTCTGTATCTAACGGCATGTACGTGCGGAGGGTTGTATCCATGGCAACCAAAGGAAAGTATGTAGTTCGGAAGTTTTAATGATCAGAAAGGGGTTAGCAATATTGAATTATAATCGTCATGATTTAACATGTGAATACACCAACATGATGATACGATCCGTTCCACTAATGAGAAAGGGATGCGGGGACACGCTAATGTTCGTTGTTGCCGTGCAACTTATATTTTTGCCAAACCTGAATCTCTATGGCGTTTTGCAATGTAAAAAATCGCCATCGAACCGGAAGTCCAAACGCCGCATACAAGTTGACGTCAACGCTGAAGAGCTCTATTATTATATGGTTGTGACGTCATCTGTCGAATGCTCCATTCATTTCAACGGGGCTCCCCAACGTTCGGACGTCTGTTATTTTTCGATAACGGACGGGTTGGTCTATAACAGACCGCTGTCAATGGCAACAAGACTTTTCACTGCTAAAGCGACTTTTCAACAAGACTCTAATCAGCTGCTGTGATAGACAGCACCCGTTGTCCTGGCTACCGCTGTCAATGGCAACAAGACGTTCACTGCTAAAGCCACTGGCTTGTATACAAGTCAGTGGCTAAAGCGAATGTTTCATATCACTCCGCAGGGGGTCCGGTCTTTTGTCACTCTAAATCAGCTGCTGTGATAGACAACACCTGTTGTCCTGGCTAGCCTACCTAGCTGTTGCCTAGCGGTGTTCCACAACGGCACTGTTTTGTTTTGCGCAGCAACAATCTTAACATTAAATAGGTCTAAAGAAATGTCCCCGCATGTGTGAATCATTTAAGTATATCCATATAATAAGCGGGTTAACTTTCGGCGAGTCGGTCGCTTTGTGGAATAGTAGCACTTCAGAGAGAACAAGACCCCTCCGCTCCGCGTCGGGGTCTAAAGATTCTCTCTGTCGTGCTGCTATTCCACGGTAGCGACCTTCTCGCCGAACGTTAACCCTTACATAATGCCTGTATGTCATTATGTAGTGTCTGCTGTTGACTGGCGTCCTAATCATGTAATAATTCCTTAGGCTATCACTAGGTGGCAGCAGGTAGCCAATTGTAGTAGCCTAGCTGTCAAAAGAAGGCAAATGCCGTGAGCTCGAGTCAATACAAAGAGAGTTATTTCAATTGGATTTAGGACTACCGGTACTTGTAAGTGGGATGCAACGGCACCATTGACAGCAATGAACGGCACCGATTCCATTGTGCTTGGTATGTAAACGAAACACCCTTCACAAAACAAGAGAGACTATTTTGTTGGCCTGCGTAAGCAAACAGAGAACCAAGCAACATTTATGAGGGGGGGGGGAAAGGTAAACGGGAGAGTCCTTAAAGCTAGCTACCACGTAGCTGAACTTGTAGCTAAATCAAAAGTCACACAGTGGCAGAGACGCTAATATGCCTACCTGCCTGCAAAGCCATTGTAAATGAGATGCTTGGACCTGAAGCGGTTAAATAAATAGCCAAAGTCCCTCTCTCAAATAACACAATTTCCAGACATTGACATGTCTCTGCTGACATCGAAAGTGTGGTTTTGGAAAAGATCCGTATCCGTGAGAAATTTGCGTTGCAACTTGACGAGGCTGATAGTGGACATGCGCAACTCCTGGCCAATGTGCGTTTTGCGGATGGAGACGCAATCAGAGAACGTTCTATTTTGCAAGGCATTGAACAGAGATTGATATTAAACATGCATATTCATATTGTAACAGTGAAATCTTTCCTAAATATCATTGCTACTGTCAGAATAAGCATTATTTTCTGTATTTCTGCAAATAGAATGCTTTTGGACAGAATAACAATTTGCATATAGTACTTTGAAGTTTATAGCTTATAAGGGTCAGTGCACTTTTTATTTGAAAGAGGAAATTTAAAAGATGATTAAACAAAAAATTGCGTTTATTTGATTGCTATTCAAGACACTTTTATAAGAATGACTATATTGTTAGGCGGCTAATTTGTTTTCATTATTTCATCATTTTTGGTTGGTGGTGTGCCGCGAGATTTTTTGAAGGGAAAAAGTGTGCCCTGGCACAAAAAAGGTTGGGAAATACTGGGTTAAACCATAGTCACCGTGCTGAAAAAAACGTGACAACTATAGGAAGTGTTGTAAAATATTTGTTTGCGTAATGCTGAATGGCTAGTGACTCGGGAAAACCACTAGCCACAATGGCCAGCAAGTGAAAAACTTAATGTCAAGCCCTGGGGCACACATATATCCTTTCATGTGCAAGCACATAAACACACCCACACACATGCATTCTTCCAAACACAATCTCATTCCCCCCACTCAGCCACCCACACACAGACTTACACACAAATGTAACACCAGGTTCAAACACCAGTAAAGTTGTTGACACAATTGAAGAGCCAGGAGACAGTTTCAAATACATTTGAGGGTTTTATTACAAGCTACACATTGAAGACAAAAGGAGGGTTGGAGGAGTAGCTGTTCACCAACATCTAACACCGCACACCGGGAATATGGCAATCTTGTGAACAACAAGCCACTGCAAAGACACACAAGAGTTAGGTGTGAAAAGGGTTAAAACACTACAACAACATCAGAATAAAATATCTAATATCTAAATATCTAAATACAATATCTAAAAGTATAAAAACACACATTACCCAAATCCAAACTACTACCTATGCTGGGCCACTGGCTGGAGTAATTGGTGGTGCACAGTGTCCCCAGTACAGGTTGGCCACCCTGTATGGGACAGAAATCAAAAGCAAATGAAATAGCACATACACTCCAATCATACACCAATCACACATTGAAACTGTACTCACGCATGCACTCATAACCATCAACGAGACCATGTTGCCAGGTTGCACAGCCTAGCTACTGGGGATCATTTAAGTTAGACAGGTAAGTCAAACAGTTACATCACTCACACTCACCCTCACCCTCACACTCACATTCACATTCACATTCACAAAAGAACAATCTGTGCACCACCAACCTTACCCCCTTCACAAAGAAGACCAAGAGGGCCCAGCACCACCAACTTCCTGTTTATATAGGGAGCCATCTTTTCAGACAGGGCACTTCTTGTCTCAGCACCACAGCTCCCCTACTGTCCCGGCCCAGTCATTGCATCCAACCGACAACATCGTCCATTCTGTTACACAAACACAGAACAAACACACACACACACATAGCGTACACTACTTTGGCACAAGCACATGCACTCACACCAACCATAAAAATACTATATAGTGCCAGAAAGCAGAATGAAAATGGTCTTTATTAATTTGTATCAACAGCCGCACGTCCAAGGATGGATCATGAGTCGGTGGGCCCCTTGACCAGACAATAATTAAGGCCCCCTCCATTGGTGTGGCACGTTTATAAAAAAAAATAGGGATTTAGACCCCTTGACTCTTGGGCCCTTGAGCCTGGGCCCGTTAGGCCCATGCAGTAATGCATCCTTGCACATGTAATCCCAATCATAAACTGGTCATTAATGTGAGTGTAAGCATTCTCAATGTCCGTGGGAGGCTGTTCTCTCTAAAGATGTTCTTTCTCCATTTCAGTGGCTCTACCTCACTCTGCATGCCTGAATGCACCTCATTTGGATCGAAGAGGAAGGCCATATGGTGTCGATCTTATTATTCATGATTTTGCAATAAAGCTTCTCCAAAAGCAATGCAAACAAAGATACAGACATCAAAGTAACGTCCCTGTGCACAACCACTGTCCAGGTGCTGGTGGTGTGCAGTAAGAGTAATCCAAGTAAATGAAGGATGAAGGATGAAGGATGAAACAAAGATACAGACACATCACAATGCAAATACAGATACAACTCTCATCTTGTTTGTTTCGGCTATGATCAATTCTGATGAAAATGCTTTTTTTTGCAATGTTAATTCATCATTACTCTACTGCAAACCAAATTGCCCCATGGCGGCATGGGGACAATAAAGTACTACTACTACTACTAATTTCATTGCACTGTGTTTTCGTGATGTGAGAGTAGCCTAATGCATGTCTGCATATGTGTTTGTCATTGTTTCATTTTTATTTTTGACAATGTCTTTGTCATAAATGCATACAGTGTAAGCTAAGGGTTGTATGAATGTTGGCTGTTTTCTGTACTCTGCTTTGTGTTTCCCGCCCAACTGGGCTGCTTAGGATGGCTGTCTGTAGAGAAAAATGGGTAAAGGGCATTTTGGTTTTGAGCATTTTTCAGTCTCATCTGGCAACCCTGTTGGGAAACCCTGTTCTATACTCTTGTATGTGTGTGTGACCTGCCTCAGAACTGAAGATGGAAATTAGTTAGCCTATTTTACCAATTCTGGCATATTCATGTCAATATTCATAGGCTATTATATGAATGTGCATGGTCTCTTTTAAATAAACTAATATACTGAGGCACTGAGATATTGCTTCTTTCATTTGTATTACATACAGTATGTATTTAATATTTCAAGAATGTTTAAGTGGTGTAAAATATGTGTTTGTGTAAGGCCACAGTTGTCCACAATTGCTTCTGGTTTGCCTTTCCATTTCCCAGTGAAGGTCTTTTTCAAGCCTATTTTCTTCATCAGACTGTTGAAGGCTGGGTCTGTTGAAGAATGCATGCAGGGAAACACATTGTCTGAGTAAACAGGGGAAATCAGAAACGGCACCCTGGCCCCTTGGACAATGCTAGATGCTTGACAGACAGACAGACAGGCAGACAGACAGACAGACAGACAGACAGACAGACAGACAGACAGACAGACAGACAGACAGACAGGGTCATTGCAGTACCTGGCCCGATGTCTCTGGGGAGACATATGCAATATGCACACATTCTTTTTTATTGGCTTTAGTGGGTGTAGGTGCCCTGTCTAAGGTGTTGTCATCAAAAAACCTTGCTGTAGCCATGCATGAGTATACCTCTGAGCAGACAGAATAAGAGTTGTTTCTCTCTCTCTCTCTCTCTCTCTCTCTCTCTCTCTCTCTCTCTCTCTCTCTCTCTCTCTCTCTCTCTCTCTCTCTCTCTCTCTCTCTCTCACACACACACACACACACACACACACACACACACACACACACACACACACACACACACACACACACACACAGACTTGTTTTTAGTCAGACGGCTGCACACTTGAAATCCCCTTTGTTTTGTTTTGTTCCATGCCAAAATTACTTTTCGATCAGGGAGGTCTTCTGAATCTGATCAATCAAGCTGTTATTTTTTTATTTTTTTTATTTTTTTAAATCACATGCTGTGTACAATTCACCTGGTTTAAGATACCTTTGCCCCTTTATAGAGCCAGAAGGATAGTGTAACACTTTCTATTTTCATCATAGTCAGCAAGAAAGGAAAGTCCTGAGACAGTCAGAGAGGTAGACAAAATAAATGCACATCCAACCAAGATCAAAGAACCACAGGGCTAGAATATCAAAGACCAAAGAGGCCAAGTTTGCAACGCCGATGGCCGATGCAGACATTGGCATCAAGCCTGAGGTGAGTCACTCCAACACACAGGTGAAAACTGAAGATGAAGAAGCAGCTGACTCACCCAAACCGCAGCTGGAAGGTGAATACTTCACACGGTCTGGCAGACAAGTAAAGGTACCAGACAGATACAAACCTTACACACACACATGCACACGTAAACAATATCTCAGAATGCACATACAGTATTCACACATACATCACCAAGCCCAAGGCTCCTGTTGGACTATTAAAAGAAGAAAGAAGAAGAAAAGACTTGTAATACTGAAAAAAAAGAAAAGAGAAAAAAATATATAAAAAAGAGAAAAACAAACATTTTATATACAAAAGGAAATGTAATGTAATGGGACTACTGTTTATTGCTTTAGATGCTTGCCTCTGTAGTATTATGATAACACTTATAGTTACGTGCGTTGATCATTACAATATCTACTGAAATTCTCCATCACATAATCATTCATGTTATGTCTATTGTACATCAGAATCAATCATGTAACATCTCTGGAACATCTGTATTGGTGCTAAACAGCTAAGACTCTAGACTTGGATGATCAACTGAGTATTTATGTGAATATCATGATGTATGGTAAATACTGTACCTGGATGCACCAGCTCCTTGGAGATTATATAATGTCTGCTCATTATTATATCCCCGAAACGCGGAGCGTCGGGGATGTAATGGTTTTGCGTCCGCCGCGTCCGCCGCGTCCGCCGCGTCCGCCGCATAAGGTCTTTCGTGTTAACGCGATAACTTTTGAACGGATGTTTGGATTTGTCCCAGATTTTTTTGGTGAATGCTCTAGGGCAGGTTCATGAACTGATTCGAGTTTGGAGGTAAACACTTTCAAGATGGCCGAATTCAAGATGGCCAAATTTTTGTTTGGTCCATAACTTCTGACCGGGTGGATGGATTTGTCCCAGATTTGGTGTGTGAATGCTCTAGGGTAGTTTCATGAACTGCTTCGAGTTGGGAGGTCAACACTTTCAAGATGGCTGAATTCAAGATGGCCGAATTTGTGTTTGGTCCATAACTTCTGACCGGGTGGATGGATTTGTCCCAGATTTGGTGTGTGAATGCTCTAGGGTAGGTTCATGAACTGATTTGAGTTTAGAGGTCAACACTTTCAAGATGGCTGAATTCAAGATGGCCAAACTTTTGTTTGGCCCATAACTACTGACCGGGTGGATGGATTTTTCCCAGATTTTGTGTGTGAATGCTCTAGGATAGGTTCATGAACTGATTCGAGTTTGGAAGACAACACTTTCAAAATGGCAGAATTTTCATTTGGCCCATAACTTCTGACTGGGTGGATTGATTTGCCCGGTAACACCTTATTTTAATGGTTCACCATTTCAGTGAATCTACCATATTAGGTACAGTGTAATAGCCAATGTAACAATATTTAATACCATGTAATACTAGTGTAATACCAGTGTAACAATATGCAATATCAGGTACAGTGTAATAACGAGTGTAACAGTATGCAATATCATGTAATATAGTGTAATACCAGTGTAACAATATGCAATACCATGTAATACCACTTACGCACAAACACATGATGTAAGTAAAAAAAATGGCGGTGTTACACTGGTATTACATTGTATTAAATATTGTTACACTGGTTATTACACTGTACCTAATGTGGTATATCCACTGAACCATTAAAACAGTATTACCATTTGCCCCATTTTTTGCTTCATTTTCACAATAGTCGTTTGGTTTTAAGCCTATGCACGCCATGTCACGTCTGTATGTATCATATACGTTTACGAAATGGTGGACGGGAGTGGTAGGAATGATGGGGGACTGGAAGCGTCGCGTTTCGGGGATATACCTTAAGCAGTCGAAGGCGACTGCACAGGCAGTCTAGTTACAATATAATGATAACTAGATTGCAATCTCACAGAAAATGCTGTAAGCGGGCTTGCCTTTTGGGGCAGAGATGAGCAGTTTTATTTTTGATACATCTATCCCTAAATTAAAAACAAACTACTATTGAGAAAACAAAGCTAAAAGAAATTTTGGGAAAAAATCCATCCACCCAGTCAGAAGTTATGGGCCAAACCATTCAGCCATCTTGGATTCAGCCATCTTGAAAGTGTTGTAGCTCCGCGTTTTGGGGATATACTAAATGACATACATGGTATTTTTAGTTGGCTAAGGAACACTGCATATGATATAATTTTGAAAATCAACATGGGTCCGAGTGGGATTCGAACTCACAACCTCCATATCTCTAATCCAGCACTTTTGCCATTGATACTAAATGACATACATGGTATTTTAAGTTGGCTAAGGAACACTGCATATGATATAATTTTGAAAATCAACATGGGTCTGAGTGGGATTTCCAACTCACAACCTCCATATCTCTAATCCAGCACCTTTGCCATTGATACTAAATGACATACATGGTATTTTAAATTGGCTAAGGAACACTGCATATGATATAGTTTTGAAAATCAACATGGGTCCGAGTGGGATTCGAACTCACAACCTCCATATCTCTAATCCAGCACCATTACCATTGAGCTAAGCAGCTGGCTGTCATAAACATTCCAGCAAGACAATATCACATTGCATTGAAGAGCTGAACAATAGACTTATAGAACTGTAGTTGCAGGTGCTTGTTAAGAATAGAATGTTGAGAGAAAGTGACAGTTGAGATGGAACCCTATATTGACTGCACCTGTTCTGATTGACTGTATGGCAGTTAGTATGATGCTCTAAGGCAGAGGGCAGAATCAAAAACAGTTTTTTGTCTTTAGCTTACTGTTGTTAAAAGACTAAAAAGAATTGGCACATGACCTGTGTACAGATTGAAGTCATAAATGTGTTCTTTCTTACAGTCTTTGAATGAAGTTTATAGGTCAAACGGTTCAGTCACAAATGGACCTCTTGTGGAAGATGTGCTGACCTCTTCAGGAAGGCACTTCAAGAGTCAATGGGAAAAGCAATGGGGACAGCCCTGCCGTTTTTACACACCTGCCATTTAAAAAGTAATGGGAGTTGGGACATGATACTTTCACGGTTTGGAGACATCTCATAGAGCTCACTAACAACTCGTCAACTAAACTTCTAGGTGAAAGTGTTGATGTTTCATGACCGAAAAAGCCTCCTACACTCTGATCTGTATAGTGGCGGAACACTGGTTCATGAAGGTTCTACCATTGTTTTCAATTGGGACCCAAACTTGCACAAAATCGCCAAAAACGGAAGAAACATGGACACGCCTATATCAGTACAAATGATCTCCGAGCCGAGCCGGTCGTTTTAGGGTTTGAACGGTGTCTCTATCTCGAAAGGCCTAGGAGGAGATCCATTTTCTATTTTTACTAGAGATGCACAGGATCCAAGATCCGGTTCCGGATCCGGCAGGATAATAGGGTTTTTCACAGGATCCGGATCCGGCAGGATCTTAAGCAGTGGATCCGGTATCCGGCAGTTACCTAAAAATCAGGATTTGGTGCATCTCTAGCCTAGGTTTTTCAGTCAGTCTTTCACAACCCCAATTGCTGCATGGAGTGAAAGCCCTTTGGAAGCGGCCAGTGCAGGCAGTGTGGCAGTAAGCCAATGAGTCTAAAAAATAGTTTGAGCCAACATAATAAAAAGGGCCCACGGGTGCGAGGCTATATGTTACAACCCTTTCGTAGGATCCGGTATCTGGTTCCGGATCCGGCAGGATCTTAAGCAGTGGATCCGGTATCCGGCAGGATCCTAAAAATCAGGATCCGGTGCATCTCTATTTTTTACTGCCCTGCACAAGAGAAGCAACAAAGCAAGCATAAACATACTTAGAGATTACTAGAATCGGGCCTTGCTCTGCAAGCCCGCTTAATAAAACAGACTTGGGGGGCAGTAAAATGGTTGGGAGACTTTTGCATTGGCAAAGGAAAGTAAAAAAAAAAAACAAAAAAAAAAACAGAACTTCCTGTGCCTGCATCTAAACAAGACATGTACCTGTAATGAACAAACAGGTTCATAGGGTATGAAGCCACCAGGGCTGTAGTACTCGAGTCCGGACTCGGCCCGAGTCCGGTCTCAAGTCCGTTTTTTTATGGACTTGGACTTGTCTCGGACTCGGTATTGTTTGGACTCGGACTTGTCTTGGACTCAGACAATGGTCTTGCCAAATTAGGCTTTTGGAATGGCCGGGTCTGTCATTAAGTTTTGTTTAGAACACTGGCCATCATAGATTGTAAAGTGGAGCTTGAAATCCAATAACAAACAAGTTTTGTCTTCACATCCATGCCATATAGGTTATCTTCTAAGGTTCACACTATTGACATTCATCCTTTTCATTGTCAAACACTGACCGACATGTGACTCGAACTTGACTTGGACTCGAATCTTTTTGGACTCGGTCTTGTCTCGGACTCGAACCTCTTTGGACTCGGACTTGTCTCGGACTTGACTAGTACTGGTCTTGGACTTGTCTTGGACTCTACAAAGGTGGACTTGACTACAGCCCTGGTAGGCACACACACAGGTCACAGTGTCCAGAGAGGATATGGAGGATGTTTAACCACAAACAGGTTCTACATATTAGAATCTACAAATTCTACATTTTGTTTCAGGTGGTTCTGTTATTAATCAGTCCAGGGTACTAGCAAAATTAATTAGTAGGCTAAACGAAACGATGGATCTGACACCCCCCCCCCAACAAACAGAATACATACACCTAAACATACCCCCCCCCCCACATACTGTACACACACACTCAGTCACAATCACACATACATATGCACACACAGACACACACACACAGACACACACACACACACACACACACACACACACACACACACACACACACAGGGTGTCTGTGTGTGTGTGTGTGTGTGTGTGTGTGTGTGTGTGTGTGTGTGTGTGTGTGTGTGTTTTCTAAACCACATTTCTTCTTCTTTCCACACGAGTCACTGCTGACAAGTCAATAATGTGATCTGCAGTCACCCAACACTCTGAAGCAAAGACTGTGACATCATCATGTCTCATGACATGCACAGAGGGTGCCTTTACTTAAACATATTTGTATGACCATTTTGGGCTTTTATTTTATAGGACAGAAGGACATGAAGTGAGGCTAAGGTGTGTGTGTGTGTGTGTGTGTGTGTGTGTGTGTGTGTGTGTGTGTGTGTGTGTGTGTGTGTGAGAGAGTGCGTGTGTGCAGGCCCGTTTCTAGAATTTTGGGGCCCTAGGCAAAGGGGCTGTTGGGGGCCTGGGAAGGGGGGGGGCGTGCTCTGGGAAGCCACGGTGCATGGGACCGCTTTTGGGTGGCACTTCAGTCATTCTCACATGCCATTACACCATTACAACATAATGTCACAGAATCCATGTAAACCTAATGGAATGCAATCTACCTGTAGTTATTATAATATGGTTGACTGGCGGCAAACGGCAGACTAAATCACAAGTGTTGTCCAGCAATTCGAAAAGAATGCGCAAGGCAGCATGGGTACTCCCAGGCTAATAATATTATGGGCAAACCTGGAGCTGAACCTGGGCAAATACTGGTATGCCTCAGAGGCTTTTAAGTTGTCCATGGCTTTTCCATCCGTTGCTAGTGAGTCCACGAAATAAGCACAAATATTTCCATATGTTACGTTCGGCCATGTTGTCATACTATCCTCCCAGTTCTGCACATAATTCGGGTGGGGGATAGTAACGCCATCTCCTGTCAAAGTATTTAAACTGTGTTCCCACATTATTAGCTTGCGGTCTAAGTGTGAGTTGTCAAGGTTTGTTTACATTGGAAACGCTGCGCAACCCACTTCCGGCGGATGTTCCCTGCATTTAGAAGAGTAATGGCGCCACCCAGTGTTTGTGACGTAAACTTGTCTATAGTCTCATGATTTCATGAAGTAATGTTCTGTTGTGTAGGCCTATAGGCTATGTAACCTTGCCTTACCTTGTCACGAGTGCATACCCCAATCAGGTTTTTTGACCCGACCAAAATCATGATCTGCATTGCCAATCACAAATAAATAATTAGGTCTAATCTTTCCAACCACTTTTAAAATCCAACAGAGGGTGCACCATTTGTGAAACAAACTATTGAGACTCATAAAACAGCAGAACAGTCCAGAAACCCAAGGCTTGCAGGCACAGTGGCGGGTGATATTGGTAAGCAAGAATTCTGTGTGTTCCCCAGACGAGAATTCAGACAACCTCCCTCCTTCTGCTCAGTCATTTTTCTTGCACGCTGCGTTTCGTCATTCACCCCACGAAATGTTTGCATTGTAATGGGCTACCATTACAGCAACAACTCACATTAACACTCAACCACCTGCGTTACTCCGTGATTGCAGTTGTGACAGGGGACAAATATTAACCCAGTGCCCTTATCTTAAACGTTGTCTTGACCGCGTAGGCTATAATGTATCCCGACCTTTCACTGTTATCCATGCGTTTCCGACCATAACCATCTTCCACGTTCACTTCCACCTTGTAATCCACACCATAGCTAAAAGCAAGAGAGGGACTATTGTGCTACAATTTGGCGATTCCTCTCAACTCACTCGTGTTATCCGAAATATTGCACATTTGACCACATCCAAAACAGTTCCGCTTCGACAAAAGGCGCGTTATTGAACAATCTCAAGACGTTTGCCCAGTGCTTGTTACAGCGGATTTTCAGTGCGATGTCACTGGCCTGGGACAGTTTGATTGCAGTACAGAGAGTAATATGTTGTCTTCGAGATAACTTTTTATTATAAAAGCAACTGGCTTGAGCCAAAAAATGTAAAGTAAACTGGCGTCTGTGCAGCATCCTCTGAGAGAGATATTTTAGCTTTCCTTTCAGTTTGTATTGTGCATGATTTTACGATGTCGCTGCCCCTTCAGCTGGGGGTATTTTGACTATACTGTCGTTGGGCTTTTCGGCACTTGACCTCACGCTGTGTCGCTGATGCAAACCCATTTGAAGGGGGCCCCCTCGAGCAGGGGGTAGGCCTATTCGGGAGGCGCTGTTGCTACCCTCGCAGCAGAGCCGTTCATACAGATGACAGTAGCGTATTATAAAGCTATTTAAAATCGTCATTGCGGTTGAATACAAAACATGTCGTCCGTGGGGGCCCCTCCTACTCGGGGGCCCTAGGCAGCTGCCTACTTTGCTTACCTTAACGCAACGGGCCTGTGTGTGTGTGTGTGTGTGTGTGTGTGTGTGTGTGTGTGTATGTGTGTGTGTGTGTGTGTGTGTGTGTGTGTGTGTGTGAAAGAGAGAAAGAGCGCATGGACCCAAGTCCTGTCATGGTTTGGTAAGTATCTGGATGACGGCACAAGAGACAGTGAGAGAGGGGGGGGGGGGGGGGATGTGGTCACATGGCACACACACATCGCCTTACAGTTCCACCCACCAACTCCTACTGTCTCTCACACACGCGCACACGCACACACACACACACACACACACAAACACACACACACACACACACACACACCAGATACACTAGACCATACAACGTACAGTACGTACGCAGAGTATTTTGGCATCGTATATAAGGACCAATCCCAGCTTCAGACTACTGGATCTCATCTGCAGTCTCCTTAACACAGCCAAGAGCTGCTGTCATCTTGTGGCTGTGAACATAACTTTGCTTGTCACAGTGAAAATAACCGTTTGTCTCTTCACGTGTAGGGCAGGTAACAAGTAAAAAGGGACAACACTGCACTGTACAAACATTCACACCTTGGACAGGTATGTAAGTGGTTCCGAGGGATTGCACCACATTTTGAACATGTTTTTTTTAACATTTTCAATTGATAATACCATGGTTTCACTGAATGCCTTTTCTGTGTGTTTCTCTCGCCAGTGCAACCACCAACCCAATCTTCCAAAAATGCCTTCTCCCGGTGTGTGTTCGAGCATTATGGACGAGCGCAACAAGATCAATGGCGTGGGGTCTCCAGACAACCCAGAGAAGTACGAAAATCAGGACTACGAGGAGCTGAAGAAGTACTGCATCATGAACCGCGAGAGGTTTATTGACGACATGTTCCCCCCAGACCACGGGTCCATCGGGGACGGCATCCTGCCACCTGGAGACATGGCCAGAATCGGAATGGAAAAGACCTGGGGTATACATATCAATTTATTGTTTATCAATGTGTCGAGCACTGACGTATGCCCCTGGGGTGAAAAAGTAAAATTAATGTGTGCCTTCTTTGAAACAAGTATATTGCCTCAAGTTGTCGGGTCAGGGTTTAATGGTAATTATGTTGCGTTGTCAGAATAGAGAATATGTCCATTCCTTACCTGTATAGGCCTATCTTTTTAGGATTTGGTGCATGTACGGGACTGTGTTTTTTTGTGAGTGCACAATGAGCATGGTAATTTGACTCTATGCTGCCAGATAGTCCTCTGACTGTATGATGATGATGATGATCCATATTCTCACCGTAAATATAAAACCATGCAGATGTGTAAGGGATAAAAGCCAACAAGGTGACTGGTTTTACGAGATTAATGGCGAGGCGGCGGCTTCGAACTCTGGCAATGTGCGCAAGATAGAATGTCGCTATGCGGGCGTCTAGAATCTTCGTTTTCCGATACTGTGATTATTTGATTTTCCTTAGGCCCTCTACCACAGTGGAGTTAAAAAAAAAACAAAAGTAAAAAAAACAAAAACAATGCGAAGCATTTCTACACTCTGAATTGATGCATGTCGCATCACATGGAAATAGCCATGGATAATCATAAAAAAGCGATTATCTGGTCCAAATCGTAGGCTATGTAAGCCTAATCAAACTTGAAACACGTCTAGTCCTATTTCCTCCTGTTGATCATCACAGGCTAGGTTACCTGCTGTCAACTGTGTGCATGAAAGAGAGAGAGAGAGAGAGAGAGAGAGAGAGAGAGAGAGAGAGAGAGAGAGAGATTCCCCACGCTAAATGGGACATTTTTAATAACTCTACCTTTTCCCATTTCACATTTGTTCCTTCTCCCACAAGATGAGAGTAGCCTAATTAAAAAAGGAATGTTTTTGGTTCAATAACTAAGGGAAAGCAGCGGAAATACATTGTAAAAAGGTAGCCTAGTTTCCCATGGGAGGGGAGCAGAGGTTGACGAAGTGACTCTGTTTTGATAAAGTTGATGGCGAGGCGTGTGCTTGGAATTTCGGTACAGTGTATTTTTTTTTTCTATTGCCATCTGTAAATTTGTGACCTATACCAACTACAGCATAATCTAGTGAGCAAGTAAGTCAGGCGTGCCTCTATCGGATGCGTGTACGGATGTAGAACTTTTGGGGCGACTGACTTGACAACCAAATGCGATAGAACTAACGACAGGGTCTTGGCTTGACAACCAAATGCGGTAGAACTAACGACGGGGTCTTGACTTGACAACCAAATGAGATAGAACTAACGATGGGGTCGTGGCCATAGCAACCTGCAGTTTTGAATTATTAACGGCAGTTCGCCTAACTTTGTCGCACGTTTGACGCCTGCACCGGTTATAGGGGAATAACTGCAACCCCATCAGCCAATCAGAAAAGAGAATTCCGTTGTGTAGGCAGATAAGCTACTGTTTGTGATCATACTGAACATACATGTATGTGACTATAGCCACAACAGAATAGCCCACAAGTAGGCCCGGGGCATAGGCCTACTGAATTAATCATAGATTCTGAAAGTATATTGTTAGCTTTACAATGATACCTTACATATGAAAATCTTGTAATATCTGATCAATTTGTAACCTTTTGAATTAAATAAATGTCTTCACTTCTTAAAAGATTGTCAGCCCTAAAGTGCTTAATTGCGAACAATCCATGTCATAGGCTACAGGGTTCTGAAGTTTTCCACACGTGACTGTGTGTTACCCGGATGAAATTGCTGACGTCCGTGTTGTCGTCATGGTTCACAGAGAAAAAGCAAGTTTTTTTCGGTTCAAACCAACTTTCCACTTTGCGAACCTTAAGATCTGTAGCATGAACACGCTGGTCGTTTCGAGATAAGGTGTGGGAAGGGGCACCGGCACAGTTCTCAGATGGCCTGAACGCACCATGAGAGACATGTGGCCTTTTTTCTTGGTAAAATGGTAACCTTTGACCCTCTCAGAGGGTGGACTCGTCTATCAGGTACAGGCGTATCAAATCAGAACAAAAGTTGTGCCAAGATCTAATTGTTATTGAGGAAGATTTATTTGCTCAAGATGCACTGTCCTGACCTGTCAGCATTAATAGGTCTTTGCACAAATCTAACAATGATGACAGCAGTTGGGTTATAGTCTTGGTTTTCAACACTACTACTAAGCAGACATCTCTGACCAAGGTGTTTGTTACTTGCATAATCTTTAACCGATTGCACAGCCATCAGCACAAATCCTACTAGGCCTACGTAGCATTTACTGTAAAAACGCTGAGGATGGTTACACTGTGGTCTCATTATCAGCACAATTCCCAGTAATTTGTAATTGTCTCTGACCGAAGTGTCTTGTGTTTGGCAGAATCTTAAACTGCTTGCACAGTATGTTCATCCTCTCACATATCCACGTTGTCAGCACAAAGTTGACAAAGTCGACCTGTTTTGCTTCTTACTTATTCAACAACAAGTTTTGTTTGCTTTTTATAAGCGTTATACGTGCACTTTAAGATATAGGCATGAACACGCTGGCCGGTTCATTATTAGATGCGGGAACAGACACTGGCATAGTGCTCAGTTGGCCTGTACGCACCATGACACATGTGGCCTTTTTTCTTGGTAAAATTGTAACCTTTGACCCCCTAAGAGGGTGGACTCTTCAATCAGTTCCAGTCTATCAAATCAGAACAAAAGTTCTCAAATGAATTTATAGTTGTTGATGAAGATGTATTTGTTCAAGATGCACAAAAGACTACACCTAAATATAAGAATACAATACAATACAATACAAGTCTTGATGCACAGTCTCTGCAAACTCACTGTAACACAAAGAATTGATCAATCTGAGAACTTGCCTTGAGATGCTTCTAGTAGCGCTCCCAAAACAACTTCTGCTGGAGGGTCTGTGCCCTCTCGCCATATAATTTCTCATGATATTGCTAAGCCTCCCCACTTAGGAGTCATTTTCCCTCTCCCTTTCAGCTGATCAATGGGTATTTCTCAATCATCCTTGCTGACATCGTAGAAACTTTTCAATCATGGATTTTGCTCTGGTCTATATCATTAAAATATAGGCCTACTTATCTTGCTTATTTGAATCCATTTTTTATTCAGTATAGGGCAATAATTTCTCCGACTTTCTCTCTCTCTGTGTAGTTCATTGGGGTAACACGTTTAGAAAGAGGAACTTTAACAACAACACGGTTGGTGCTTGTATCACACTCGCACTCAGTACTTGAATCAGAGATTTAAAATACAGTAGCATTATAAACATCGTAGTTTATAATCTTGTGTCTTTGAATTTATTTCCATGTCATGTTTTTTCATGTCGGTTTTTCACTCGGGGTTATGACCTGGCTGAAATGTATATTCGTGCACAGTCCCTGTCAAATAGAAGTTAAACTAAATTAGACCTGTCAGCACTAACATGACTTTACACAAATGTAACAATTCTGACAGCAGTTGGGTTATAGTCTTGGTTTTCAACACTACTACTTAGCGGACATCTCTGACCGAGGTGTTTATTACTTGCATAATCTTTAACCGATTGCACAGCCATCAGGGCAAAACCTACTAGGCCTACGTAGCATTTACTGTAAAAACGCTGAGGATGGTTACACTGTGGTCTCATTATCAGCACAATTCCCAGTAATTTGTAATTGTCTCTGACCAAATTGTCTTGTGTTTGGCAGAATCTTAAACTGTTTGCACATTGTCTTCTCATCCTTTCACATATCGACGTTGTCAGCACAAAGTTGACAAAGTTGGCCTGTTCTGCTTCTTACTTATTCAACAAGTTTTGTATGCTTTTTATAAGCATTTTACATGCACTTTTAACTTTTTTATATGCCATTCATCACCAACATCTCCACACTAGTCACATATAAAGGTCCTTAAAGGATAGAATCAAGTCATTGTCTTGGAGGAAAGGATGTACAACTTTCAATTGGAAACTATAAAGCATCACTGAATCATCCATTTGTTTTTTCCCAATATCGTAGAGGCTGACAGACAATCCGCAGTTCATCTTAGATGGAATATCAAGATTTGACTTTGCCCAAGGACAACTTGGTAAGATTTTAATATTACACAACATATTCAAAGAAATCACTAACACCAAAGGCATTTATAACTGGTACATTCAATAGGATTATCAAACAGTCCTGTCTCTCACATAGTCTCCTTATTCCACTTTACCTCTGAGATACATTTGAGTATCTCTGTAATTTCAAATTCTTTGTATGACCAGTGCATGTAAAGAAATTGACAATAAAACCTACTTGACTTGACTTGACTTGAGTACGATGCTCATGAGCAATGATGGACAATCTGAATTCATTAGTTACACTTCAGCGCTACACATTCCAAATTGACTGGTTTTAAATGTTCGATTTGGCCAGGCTATTATTTGGTGAAATGGTCCCTTGGTTGAATTGGACAGACAGAAAAAGTAGTCACACGCAGGAGCTCCTGCTAACCTAGTGACACAAGTGAAGAACTTTGACGTTGTTTCTACTCAGGCCAAGAGTAATGTAAATATTGTGTCTGATCTCCAGAAGAATCAGGAACTCCACCCACTTTATCGGAGACCAATCAACCAGTAGCAAACCAAGGAAGGCAGGTCAACCATGCCGTTTGGGAAACGCTAATTGTCAGACCAAGTCTCGAAGAGATCTGAAAGTTGATGATAATTAGGCTAACTACTGCTGCTGCTGCTGCTGCAACTACTACTACTACTACTACTATCTTCTCTCTGCCTCTTTCTTGTTTTCAGGAAACTGCTGGTTCCTGGCTGCCATTGGAGCTCTGACGTTTCAGAAGCACATCAGGGAACAAGTCTTACCAGTGGATCAATCTTTCAGGGATGGCTATGCAGGCATATTTCACTTTAAAGTAAGAGAGAAGAAAAACATTTATTTATTATTACACATGAGTAGCAATAATGAGTAGAGCCCTTTCGAAAAGTAACATTTTCAACAATATTTTAATAATAAATACATAATATACACCCAAGAGACTTCATAATTTCCCTTCATATCCTGTGGGTGTCTCCACTGTGCCATGCAGTGAAGATCAATCTTAGCGTGCTAAGACTACTCCTGCCAACACTTATGAGTTACATTACGTGTGATCCTATGATGATTCTTTGCTAACATGCTTTTGGGAAACAGTCCGTAAACTGTAGACTGTATTTGCACTGAACTTGTGTTTGTCTTGTTTTATGGACCCTTGAGCATATAATAAAGTATTCAATTCAATTCATAGTTCTGGAGATTTGGGAAGTGGGTTGACGTGGTGATTGACGACATGCTTCCCACCCTCGACGATCGGCTGATCTTTGTGTGCTCGAAATCACAAAATGAGTTCTGGGCTGCCCTGCTGGAGAAGGCCTATGCCAAGTATGTTATTTTCTGAAAAACAGTTTGCACACTCCTTAGGGTTTGAGATTGAGAGGTAGTTATGTTTAGCATGACCAGGATGAAAGTTTATCCTTACTGACGTGTGTGTGTGTGTGTGTGTGTGTGTGTGTGTGTGTGTGTGTGTGTGTGTGTGTGTGTGTGTGTGTGTGTGTGTGTGTGTGTGTGTGTGTGTGTGTGTGTGTGTGTGCGTGTGTGCGCGCGCGCGTGTGTGTGTGTCCAATATAGGGTGTGTGGCTCCTATGCTGACATGAATGGTGGTACTGTGGCCGAGGCTCTCGTGGACTTCACCGGGGGTGTGCACATGTGTTTCGACCTGAAGGACGCCCCAGCGGACCTCTGGGACCTGATGTTCAGAGCGTGCCAATCCAAGTCCCTCATGGGCTGTGGCACACCTCAAGGAGTGAGTGACTCTCCTGATGGGCACTGCAATAGTACAGACAAGGGCATGCAGAACGTTTTCACTGCACATTACTTTCACTTTGATTAATGCTGCCATGTGCCACTTGTGTTTTATTTAGATTTCACAGAGTTTTGTTTTACAGTGATGCTGCATGCAGGTATGATTTCATTGGGAAGGCATCATCTCCCTTTCACATTGCATTTCTACCTTTCAGGCCACAGCAGCCAACACTGTGCTGCCCAATGGAATTGTGGAGGGCCATGCCTACACCATCACTGGAGTTCATAAGGTATTTTACAGTACAAGAAGAGCTCTTTTCCAAAATGTTACGTATACATTTTCAAAAATATTTAAGAAGTTACTTTTATTTTATTTTTATTTATTCATTTTTTAAAAATGTGTACAGTTTTATTAAATTACAGAACATTTCCGATTTTCCTAATGCTACCTTAAAATCAGAATTTGAATCTTTTAATGTTAAAAATATTTGTGAAAATTGTATTTAAATGGCTTTTATAAAGTTTTGAGAAGAACTCTTCAGATGTAGATTAGGGATTTGACATGAAGTTGATTATGATTATAGCGTGTACTGTATGATTTTGATCCCCATTGAAGTACTACTAAGACCAGTTTGAAGATGAACAGTTGCAAAACAGTTGCACCTTCAATGTATTACATGTAGCTTAATTTGCTTGTTGATGTGTTTAATGTCTGGGCTTTCTGAATCAGCCTACATGTGTGACACTATGCTGTTCCCTGTAGGTAACGAGCAATGGCCAGCCGGTAAAACTGGTCAGGTTGTTCAATCCATGGGGACAAGGAGAATGGAACGGCGCCTGGAGTGATAAGTAAGGCATTCTAAATCATAATCTGTACCTATGACATATAGGCTGGGTTTGTTGAAGAAAACAAACCTGCAAACGGACATTAAAGCATGCAGCGTTAAAGCTGAGGTATTACCTGTTGCTTTCATTAGGCCTCGTTCCTTTTCTCAAATGTTGGTGAATTGATCTTTTTCGTTTTGGGTAGGGTGCGCACATCCAAAATCACTTGTTGTAGGTGGCAGACAAATATGTCAGACAGTTCAAGAGGGTAGGTCTAAAGACTGCGGAATAAGCTCCAATAAATAGTTTATTAAATTAACTCAGATCCAGGGTGATCGATACATGGCTGTTATAATTTATTTATTTCTTTATTTTTATCACATGACAACCTGACTGACCAGGGGATCATTCCATCATTGGCGCTGAATTCACGCAAAAGCTTACGTGCAAAAGCTGAGTTTCAATTAACGGCGGCTTCTGACACCGTTCCACCACTGAAGATCAGCTGCGCCTTGGCTAGTTTCACTTCAGCCGCGCTCATCAGAGCTGGCGTTGCGCTCGTGCACGGTGTACAGGGGAAGTCCATATCAACGATTGTCGAAAATGCGATCATGTTGTAGACTGGGGCATGCCTTGTCAAATCAAGTCTTTATCAGTCATATGATGCGAGCATTTGTAGGTGAGAGGTAACGTAACCGCTTTCCAATTGAGAGAGCCGCGTTCAATCCTCTCCGTGCGCAATGACAGTGAAACTCAATCATCAAAGGGAGAATCTCGTCCAAACCTTGTTTGCCATCAATTCAATGCGTAAAAATAAAACGCTTGTATCTTCTAAGGTGTTTTAATTTTATCCTTCAGAAGAATTTGTTTTCGAGTTAAATAAAGCTAAAACGTTAGGCAGAGATCATTTATTGAACCATTACAATGCAAACTCAAGCGTCGGCGTCTGCAAGGTGGTTGTGAAGACGTTTTTTTATTGCCTATGCTGTAAAATGTTAAGGTCTAGGCCTACATTTAACTGTAGGCCTATTGCTTGATAGCAAATGAAGGCAGCCACAAAGGAGAGAATAGGCAAAAATAACCGTTTTGAAGTTTCCATAACCTGTCGCAATACAAGACTTGAACCCGGGACGACCACATATTAAGTAGCGCACCTATCCACTGAGCCCCTCACGTCTTTGGCTATGTAGGAGGAATTGTTCAGCCTCATAGTAATAAATCAACACTATAAAAGTTTTTAAAAATGTGCTCATTATCAGAAATCCCCCGAAATGAAAGACAATGGTGACTATTGTAGTTTTTACTGGCATTATCACACCATAGACTATTAATATCGAGTGACTGGTTCGCTTTGATCTCGTAAAATGATGGCGGGAATTAAGCGGAACGTGCCCACTGTGACATTGTTTCCTACAGGTTCTTTTTTTTTGCAACACTGATTTAGCCTGGTGTTTAACCTGGGAGCTACCAGGTTAGAGTTGGAGGATAAATTAGGCCTACCGTGGCAACTCAGCTGAGTTTCAGGTTAGCAAGGCTGATGGAACGGATCTCTGTCTAAAAATAGCGTAGTTTACAGACTTGAGCTCGGATTTGGGGTTACCGCCGTTCCCCAGGGCCTCGTTTCCCGACGATGGTTCTTAGCCTTACGTGTGTCGTTAACCAGTGATCCTGCGAATGTTCTTAGATTTCCTACGACTGTTTCCCCAAAGACACTCGTACATGAACGCACGTGCACAGTGTGGGGATATTCGCCATCCCTGCGCAGCAGCACTTGCGTTTTACTTAGGTTACACAGTGAACAACTTTACTGACTAGCTTAGCTTGAGAAAGACACACGGACAACATCTTCTCCGTTGGCTGGCATTCTTCATTCTGCTCAACTGACTCAGCCGTTTATTCAAACACACACATAGAGGTAGAATATAACACTAGAGAGGACACAGCAATTTGCGACAGCACTGGGAAATGTCAGATGGAGCTTCCCAACTTCCGTAGGTAGAGTAGGTACCTTCAGGCAATGCAAGTCAATGGAGAACACGCCCACCCCTGTCAAGAAATTGACTAAAACTGTAAATATGAAGTAACACTTTAATCAAAGACCAGATTTGAAATGTCAGGTTAGATATCTACTTAAATCATATGAGTCGATAAAATACATTTAAAAATCAAATAATATCTTTTATGAACATAGTTAGCAACACACTTAAACTATTGTCCTTGTATAGTGTGTTGGTGGACATTTTCACATGATTAAGCCATTTTTGACAGAGGTGAGCCTCGTTCTCCGTTAATTTCCATTTCTCTGATCTACCTACAGATAATGGCCGCTGCAGATTGCCGTATAAAGGGGGGCGGGGTCCTCTCTAGTGTTATTTTCTACCTCTATGAGCACACATATAAAGCATGGTAGTGGTGCCCGTGCACCTGCATTGGCACTGACGTCATCACGTCATACACATTGATTGGATGCTGATTAACATGACTTTGCCCATATAACAAAATATGCTTAATAGTCCGGCGGATTAGACACACAAAAGGGCCTAATCGTGCACTTTTGAGTAAAAGCATGAAAATTGGTACACATATCCTTCTCAATATGCTGATTAATATTAGCCTTGGAGGCGTCGCGAAAAATGAAGAATTTTCAAGATGGCCGCCAAATCCAATATGGCCAACCCAAATTAATGAAACTACCTGACACGTTGATGTAAAAGCATGAAAATTGGTACATATATCCTTCTTGATATGCTGATTAATATTAGCATTGCAGGCGCCGCGAAAAATTATGAATTTTCAAGATGGCCGACAAATCCAATATGGCCAACCCATATTAATGAAACTACCTGACACTTTGTAGTAAAGGCCTGAAAATTGGTACACATGTCCTTCTTAATATGCTGATCAATGTTATTGTTGGAGGCGCCACGAAAAATGCTGTATTTTCAAGATGGCCGCCACATCCAATATGGCCAACCCATATTAATGAAGCTACTGTACCTGAAATGGATGCTCAGTTACTTCTTTATATTCTGATTAATAAAAGAAATGGAGACATTGCAAGAAATTTTCAAATTTTAAAATGTTAATTTTCAAAATGGCCACCAAATCAAATCTAGCCAACCCATATTAATGAAACCATTGATGAATTCAACACCCACTTTGTAGTAAAAGCATGAAAAATGGTACACATTTACCTCTTGATATGCTGATTAATATTTGAAATGGAGGCATAGCAAATAAAACCAGAATTTTCAAGATGGCCGCCAAATCAAATGTAGCCAACCCATATACATTAATCCTCCAGGCACATTGTGGGATATACAGTACCTCTAGCAGTTAGTGACGACTTCATAGGCCTTGTGTTTAATATGCCTCTCATGACCACAAATTCAAAAGGGTCAAGATTTCAAGGTTGCTAGACAGAAAGTTCAATTGATTTGTCAATTCATGGACATGGTTAAAACATGGTTAAGAAAAGAAACCAATAATTAATTACTACTTCTAGCTGTACTTCAAGGTTTTCAAACGAACTGCAATCCTGTCCCATGCATGTTGTATGGGTATGTCTTGCCTGGTTAACACCAGTTGATCTCACAAGTGAGATACTCTGAAGGTTACATATGCAATTTCTGAGGGATGGAATCCATGCTGTCTTTCAGATCAGAAAGTGTGCAAAGCAGCATGGGATTCCCCAGGTTGTAGTATATCCTATGGCCAACATCAATCAAACTGCCAACAATGCCTAATTAAAAGATACACACAAACTTTGAATAAATGGTGAATGGCACAGTTGGTGCAAAGTCAACTCTGGGTATGTAAATTTGAGTAACCTTGAGTGAAAGTTTACTTGTACAGTATTAGGATTCATTTTTTGGCTATAATAATGGTGTGCAAGATTTGGCTTATGGTGAACCCCCATTTCTATATTTGTAGTTCAAGGTATGCAAACTATGCATCATATGCAAGGTGAAGTTGATAAGATTTGATTTAACCCCCATGTTGAGGGGGGACAAGATTGTGTTTTGTTACCTACAGTACTTGAATGAAAGTTGTGCACATTTAATTAATTTCAATGATAAATGGCTCAAATCCATTGAAAATGTTACTAAAATATTGATTGACTCATCAAAGACTACAAATATGTTTCTACTACAAGTACAGAGAAATTTATACTGAGATAAATATAGGATATTTTATGCCCATTTATACATCTATGGGTTGGCCATATTTGATGTGGGGCCCTCTTGAACATTCTTTTGATTTTTTGAAGATGCATGTGTTTTCATGCTTTCGCAGCAAATTGTGCCCTGGTTTCACTAATGTACTGTAACACAATATGTAACACTACATATCTATATATAACATTAGTAGGGTAGGGTTTGATGTTTCAAAATTAGGCTATGTTAGGATCACTTCCAGAGTAATCTTTTTTAGGACTATTACTTGTGTGTGTGTGTGTGTGTGTGTGTGTGTGTGCGCACACTTCTCACGTGAACCCTTCTACATTATTATACATATCAATAAGTATATGTGTGCTGATTGCATGCTCCTGCTACAAAGTGCATGGTGGTTTCACTAATATGGGTCAAACATGTTTGAATTGTCTGGAAAATCCAGAATTTTTTTCATACCTCCGTTCCTAATATTAACCTGCACATAAAGATGTAACTGTGTAGACTACCAATTATCATGCTTTTACCACAAAGTGCCCAGTAGTTAATATGGGTTGGCCATATTGGATTTGGCCGCCATTTTTAAAATTCTGTGTTTTTCACATCTAATAATCAGCTGAAAAAGAAGGAAATGTGTAACCATTTTCATGCTTTTACTACGTGCATAATGGATTCACTCATCTGCTATACAATTCCTGTTATATGGGTCGGCCATATTTCATTTGGTGGCCATTTTGAACATTTCAATTTTGGTTTTACGCAACAATTCCATTTCTAACATTAATAGACCATCATAGAGTATGCATTTACCAAATTTCAGGTATTTATGACGCAGTGCATGATGGTTTCTCACTAATATGGGTTGGCCATATTGGATTTGGCGGCCATCTTGAAAATACAGCATTTTTCGTGGCGCCTCCAACAATAACATTGATCAGCATATTAAGAAGGACATGTGTACCAATTTTCAGGCCTTTACTACAAAGTGTCAGGTAGTTTCGTTAATATGGGTTGGCCATATTGGATTTGGCGGCCATCTTGAAAATTCATAATTTTTCGCGACGCCTCCAACGCTTATATTAATCAGCATATCAAGAAGGATATATGTACCAATTTTCATGCTTTTACAACAACATGTCAGGTAGTTTCATTAATTTGGGTTGGCCATATTGGATTTGGCGGCCATCTTGAAAATTCTTCATTTTTCGCGACGCCTCCAACGCTTATATTAATAAGCATAGGAAGAGGTATATGTGTACCAATTTTCATGCTTTTACTCAAAAGTGCATGATCAATTCACCAATCCGCTGGACTATAACACTCCCACTCAAAGACATGTTTACAGCTCTCTCTCTGTAAAGTGGAAAACAAAACAAAAATACAAATCTCACTTGTACTGTACTTACAGTAAAACTCAAAACAAAAATATTTCACATACTGGCAGTTCCGAAAACTTAAAAGAAAAATACATTCTTCCCTTCATTTCTTCATAACATTAATTTCAGCTGCCAGCTTCTATTACTCTCCAAACAAATAACCCATGAATTTCTCAAATTTGACCTTTGACACTGGTTTGGTAAGTACATCAGCTACCATGTCTGCAGTAGGACAATAGATATATAATAATAATAATAATAAATATATCCTCATAGATTTTGACTGGTAAATGCTGATTATTACCATCCATTCCTTTCAGTAATTGAACAAGGTACATGCTCTCCTGAGTAGCGGCTGCTAGAGCCATGTACTCTGCTTCACAGCTGGATAGAGCCACTGTTGGCTGCTTCCTGCTCTTCCATGAGGTTACTGCACCAGTTTCAGTTAAGCTGAAACAATAGAGCTCTTCAGCGTTGACGTCAACTTGTATGCGGCGTTTGGACTTCCGGTTCGATGGCGATTTTTTACATTGCAAAACGCCATAGAGATTCAGGTTTGGCAAAAATATAAGTTGCACGGCAACAACGAACATTAGCCTGTCCCCGCATCCCTTTCTCATTAGTGGAACGGATCGTATCATCATGTTGGTGTATTCACATGTTAAATCATGACGATTATAATTCAATATTGCTAACCCCTTTCTGATCATTAAAACTTCCGAACTACATACTTTCCTTTGGTTGCTATGGGTACAACCCTCCGCACGTACATGCCGTTAGATACAGGCGCCGCTTCTGTAGTCGCCAAAAGCTTCCGGGTTTAGCATATGGACGCAACATCGTATTTATGTCGAAGTTTGACACAAAATGATCAACCATGTCATACCTACAGCCTATTTTTAACACCCTCGACAGTTTGCGGGGGTTCGCTAAGCGCGTGCTTGCACTCGGAGCTTATTTGAAATTTACCCCTATTCATTCCCAATGGAGTCCGGAAGCCGATACGAACCAGGAAGTCCTTAAATGCTAACATGAAAGACTACAATCTACTACATGCTTCCGCGTTACTGAAGAACTCTATATCCAGTGGTGCTTCTCCTGTCATTTTTGTCAGCTGCCCAATCAGCGTCACTATACGCCTCAAGCTGTAGGTTTTTCTCACATTTCCTGTAGTGTAATTCCTGATTCATAGTACCCTTCAAGTATCTCAGTAAATGTTTCGCAGCAGTCCAATGCTGTTGCTTTGGTTCTGCCAGGTGTTGTGATAGTTTACTAACTATCCAACTCACGTCGGGCCTAGTACAGGTCATGATGTATATCAAGCTACCCACTATCTCTCTGTAACCTGTTGAATCAATTACATCACCATCATTGTCAAAATGTAATTTCTGCTCACATGGGGTGGGTCTCGGCTTGCATTCAGACATTCCAAATCTGGCTAACATTTTCTCAATGTGTCTCTTCTGTGTCATTTTGATTTCTCCATCAGTGTAATTAAAATCAATACCTAGGAAGTGTTTAAGTGGACCCATATCCTTCATCTTAAACCTTCTCTTCAGCATTTCTTTCACATCTCTGAGTATTGTGTTGTCACTGGCTGCTATGATTAAATCATCAACCCACACTAACAGTATGACTTTTTCGTTCCCAGATTCCCTGGTGTAGACACAATGATCAGCATCATTTTGCACAAAACCATTTCCTGTTAGGTGATCATGCAGCAACTTATTCCAGTTGCGACCGGACTGTTTTAACCCATACAAAGACTTGTTGAGTTTACACACAAGATTTTCACCTGACTTGACCTCAAAACCTTCGGGTTGCTCCATATATACCTCACAGTCCATGGGAGCATGCAAGTAAGCAGTTTTTACATCCATTTGGTGAAGGATAAGATCCTCCTGCACGGCTACCTGCATCAATGCTCGGACAGAGGTCATATTGGCAGTGGGTGAAAAAGTCTCTTTGTAGTCAATCCCTTCCACCTGACCGTACCCCTTTGCCACATATCTGGCTTTACAAGTCTCAGATCCATCTGGGCCTTCTTTCACTGCATATACCCAGCGGCCTCCCACTGCTTGTTTACCCTGTGGCAGTGGTGTCAAAGTGGAAGTTTCATTCTCAGTTAAGGATTGCATCTCTTCTTTCATCGCATCACCCCACAACTTTGATTTTCCTGAATTAATTGCCTCACTAAACGTTTTAGGTACACCATAGGTCACATTTCTGTTTCCACATTTTCTGTTTCATTATCACAATCTGCTTTGCATTGGTACTCTTTCAGATATTCAGGGGCCTTTCTCTCCCTCACATGATACCTCTGTTCTATCTGCTCTGTCTCTGTACCATCTGTCTGAGTTGGGCCTGCCTCAGTGGTCTCCTCACTAGGCTCTCTAGTCTCCTCAGACTGTCCCTGATCCTGGCTCACTACCTGTGGTGTTGCATCTCCATAGCTCTCTGTATCATCCTCCATGTCATAACTGGTCTGCGTCTGGCTATCTGCGCTGCCTTTAGTGATCATTTTCACTAGCCTATGTTTTAGGACTTTTCCTGTCTTTGGGTAGTAGATGTTGTAAGCTGGGCTATACTTATCGTAGCCGACAAAGATCCCTTTGTCACACCTAGCATCCAGCTTCTTTTTGTCCTGCTTATATGTGTAGCATTCAGATCCGAATATCTTCATATGGGACAGGTTGGGTGTTTTCCCTGTGAAAACATAGTAAGGTGTCTGCTCTAGACGCTTACTGTAACACCTGTTGCGAATCTGAGCTGCTGTTTGCACTGCGTATGTCCACAATTGCTTTGGGAGGTTACTCTCCAATAGCATGCATCTTGCCATCTCGAATAAGGTTCTCCATCCTCTTTCGGCCGTCCCATTCTGATGGGGTGAGTAGGGTGCACTTGTCTCATGCCTTATCCCATTACTCCTAAGTAAGGACTGAAACTCCTGCCCAGTAAACTCTGTACCGTTGTCACTCCTTATACACTTAATCTTTCCATAGGGAGCTACATCAGCTATGAATTTCTCTGTAGCTTGCGCTGCATAGCTTTTCGCCTTCAGAAAGTAGGGAAAAATCATCCCGCTGTAATCATCAGTAAATGCTATTGCATACCTGTATCCATCTTTATCTGCTGGCTCTATAGGGCCGCACAAGTCTGTGTGCACTAGCTCAAGTATGGCTGTAGCCTTTGCGTCTGCCTGTCTGTTTCGGCTTTGGGTGAATTTGCCCTGTGTACATATTTCACAATTGTGGTTTGACTTATCATTTTTGCCCTTAATAGACATCCCTTCAACAACATTTTCCAACTTTGCATTGTCATCAAAATTACAATGACCTAGTATTTTGTGCCACGTTTGCATATCATGACAACCATACACTTCATCAACATTTTCACTCTCAACTGTGCTTAGGTAATACAGCCTACCATACACATCCATTTTGAATTTTGTACCGTCCCTGTTGACCAGCCAGTCATCGCCATCTTTGAATCGGACCTCTGCGCCGTTGCCTGTCGCTGCCTTGACAGAAAAGATGTTCTGCGGGAACGATGGAATGTAGAGCGCCTGCTTGAGTCTCGTTCTCACGCGTCGCCCCTCGCTGTCCAGCAAGTAGACCTCGGCGTCTCCCCTCATCTTCGCCATTCCGCTCACCTTGCTTCCGTCGGCCAGCTCGATCATGTGGTCCTCCGGTCTGAAGCTCTTGTCCACCGTTTTGAACTTGGTGGCGTCGTTGATCATGTGCGATGTGGCCCCGCAGTCAACCATGAGCCCTTTTTTGTTTTCACCTTGCACTTGACAGTCATTCAACTTGAAGCAAAAAGACGACTGTGCATCTGTCGGTTCATCCACTTTCTTGAGTTGGTCACGACCTCGGCCGCGTCCACGACTGCGCCCTCTTCCTCTCTGTGGTGTGTCCCAAACTCGATCCTCTCTCCTCTGTTGTGCGTCGTTGGGACATGCTCGGGCCGTGTGCCCTCGCTTGCCGCACGCATAGCACTCCACCTCGGCCATCTCCACCTTCTCTCCACGACCTCTTCCGCGTGCTTTGGTTGCCCCGCTTGTTCTCATCACGTTATCCTCGGTCACGTCTCCTCTTCCATATTTCTCAGTACTTTCATAGCTGCGCAGTTTACTTTTAAACTCGCCAAAAGTCACGGCTTCATCTGCCTGTGTCACGTGCACAACGAATGGTTTGTAGGACTCCGGTAGCCCTTTCACCACCATAGCAATCATAAGTCCATCACTAATTCGTTCGTCTCTGCTCGAATTATATATTCGGTAATTGTCTCATCGCTAGCTTTGCAGAGTGAGGACAGTTCACAGTACAGACTCACGACTCGTGGCTTGTCTTTGCCAACGTAATGCCTTCGAAGAATCTCCAACGCTTTCCTTCCGTCTCGTTCGGCTTCTCTCATAACCAACGATAAACTTTTGTTGTCCAATACTTGCACAAGTTCCGCGTAAGCCTCACCATTCTTTGCCTCGTCTTCGGCGAGAGCTGCTTCGTCCTCATCGTCGATTTCAGGCGTCTCTGTGATAGTCTCCCTGAGACTATGGAGCTCCATGTGCGCGAGGAACCTCGTTTCCCAAAGTTCATAACTTTTCTCTTCGCCGTCGAATAAAAGTCTGCTCCATCTGTGCCCCAAGTGACTGGGCCCATAACCTGTGGGGATATTCGCCATCCCTGCGCAGCAGCACTTGCGTTTTACTTAGGTTACACAGTGAACAACTTTACTGACTACTAGCTTAGCTTGAGAAAGACACTCGGACAACATCTTCTCCGTTGGCTGGCATTCTTCATTCTGCTTGCAACTGACTCAGCCGTTTATTCAAACACACATATAAAGCATGGTAGTGGTGCGCATAGGCGCCGACTTTTGTTTTTGCCCGTGGGTGCTCGGGGTTCCCAACCGGGGGTCGCGACCCACCGAATGTCCCGTTTGTTTGCCATGCCTTGCTTTCCAATAATATAATCGTTTCATCATGAGTTGGTCACTTCTATTTCAAAAAATGTGGAGGGCTAAATAATAATTGCAGGCCTATCCTATGTATTTTCCTTGTGGGTGTCAAATCAATAATTTACAATAAAATCGCCTATATTTGAATTGAAAATTGAATTACATTACAATCATTGGTGTACATCAAGGAGGTCTACATCATTGGTGTACATTGAACGCACGCAAAGCCCAGGCCACGTTTGCTGGTGCCTCTTTCTGTCCTAGTCGGCATCATGAATAAAGACCAGCTCATAGCTACACGGACCCAGAAGATCGCACATCATTTTTGTGCAGTAGCCAGACTGCGTCCAAACAGGATATCAATAAAATAATAATAAACAACAACAGCAGCAACGCGTGCGCCCACAGTGAATTCAGACTAGCGTTCAGCCACGCACTTTAGATTTAGAACATGAATGCAACGTTCATATCACACACAAATAGCCTACGTGTCACAGAAATATGTTGAAATGTTAGGTTTGAGTCCAATGCATGACGCAGCGCATAGCCATGCACTTCATGCTAGCTATGTTCAAACTAGGCTACTCAGTCATGACTATATAAGCCAACAGTGCAGCCAGAACAGCAAAATGAAATGGCAAAATCATCCAACAGCGCACAACAAAAGTATGGATATGTAGTGACTCAACTTGATCATCCCAGGACTTAGACCCAGAGTGTAGACAAAAATGACCATAACAGAAAACGGCAGGCACACGGCGGTGCTACACATGGGATATCGCAGGATGATGACAGTCAGTGACTTACCATTTTGTAGGCTAAACTTTCCGACTGCAAACCTTTGTCTGTAAGAAGTCATAGCTTGTACTGAAATGTTTAGATCCTTCCATAACTTCCATAACTTGTGAAATAGCGCAATATAATAAACAGCTTAACACATAGCCTGTGATAGAACTCTGCTTCTGAACCGTCTGCATAGACGCTGCACTGTTCTGAAATTTCATGTCGGGCATTTTCAGATTAGTCCACGAGGCATTTAGAGCGACAGCTTCAACGGCATTTCACTAATGGAACTTTTCGGAATTTAACACCCAACATGTTTTAGCAATATCTGCTATCTCGAAGAGGTCTGCTATCATCATAAGGACTGATTGAGGGGAGTTACAGTCCATTGGGCAAAATCCCTGTTTGCCATATGGTCAATCCAACCATGTTTCTATGGTTACTGTCTGATTGTGTAGAAGAGCAACGCAACGCACCTGACCACAGGGGAGGATCGGCGCGTGAAGTAGCTTACGTTACAAGATGAGAAATTATAATAGGCTACCTTAAGTTACAAAAAGACAGTTAAAATGCAAACGCCATTTCATCTTTAAACTTCTCTCGTGAATAATACTGCTTTAGTCTAGTGCTCGGATTTGTCCGTGGGTGCTCGATGGGTGCCCAAAGATTCCCGTGGGTGCCCGGGCCCTGGAGCACCCACGGTTTCGGCGCCTATGGTGGTGCGCGTGCACCTGCATTGGCACTGACGTCATCACGTCATACACATTGATTGGATGCTGATTAACATGGCTTTGCCCATATAACAAAATATGCTTAAAGGGACACTGTGTGAGATTTTTAGTTGTTTATTTACAGAATTCATGCTACCCATTCACCCATTCATGCTACCCAATCTTGTCTTGGTGTTGGGGGGGTGGGGTCAATTACCTGCAATGAGATCAGACCAATTTAGCCAAACCAAGTGGCATCACCTGTGAATGTCAAGTCTTGAAATGTGTGTCTCTCTCTTGCTATCATTTGACTCTGAAAAAGGTGTAGCAACACAGAAACGTTGGTCGCGTGTGTGCACAAAATAAAGTCTTGAAAACTAAGCTGCAGTGTGCTCCAGCTTCTCCTTTCCAGTGATGTCTGTCCCACTGTGATGCACTTGCAAGCTGAGGGAGGGAGTGCCAAATAACTGGGTGTGGCCTGTGGAACTTGAGCATTGCAGTGCATTATGGGGATTGTTTTCACAAATCCACAAGCACTAAAAAGTCATTTTCTGCCTTTTCTTGGCCAAGAAGGCACCAAATTAGAAATGTATGTTACTATTCTACTATAAATATGACCCACTTTCAGTAACATATTCATGTCTCCACCGCTGGAATGCCCCTTTAAGGATCGCTGTCCACATATGTGGTGCTGAAGTGTCATCGGAGTGAACTGCGCCGTGTCAGTATCAAAAGTTGTTTTCTATAAGGGTGGGACTACATTTGTAGCAGTTTGCAACTATCAACAGGAGTTATTGTTGGCAAATGAAATAAAATGCACACACACACACAATGAAATCATGCAAAACCATGAGCTACGCCGTTAAACCAGACAAAGCGCCTGCAGTTGACTACCATGCTTAATATTTAAGAAGACAAGTAGGCCTAGGAGTTCCAAATTGGGATGTGCATTTGGGGAGCGGCGCGCAAAGTACCGCGCAACTCAAGGCTTTAACAACTGTGAGGGACATTTTGCACGGCAGTCTGCTGTTATTAAAACAAAAAAATCTACGAATCCCAATCACTGCCTTTTTTAAGTCATAGTTTACCCTTAGCCTACAACTATCGTGTCTTTTCTGCGTCGCCTTCCCTTTCTTAGGGTACTTGAAAATGAAAGAGGGCGCAACGACTCGCTGACCGTTTTTCTTTTTTTTTAATGTTTCGGTAGTGGCCTTCCGACATCACCACTCTTGTCTCTGGTCGCCGAAGCCCCCTATTTATTTTGCGTGTGGATGCCTTGTTCTTGTTCACGAAGCACCCACACAAATTATGATTGATCACAGTTTAATAATGCCCTGATTTATCAAACACAGCTGAACTATTTTACTGCCTGTAAAATGTTTTCCAAACACATTGCTTTTATTTTATACACATACACATTTAATGTTACCTTCTTATTTTCGTTAGTGTCAACTGTGGTGACATGATATTTACACTCCCCTCTTAAAACATCAACTTGAAGCGCAAGTTTCCTCTTTTCCTGTGGGTGTCTCCACTGTGCCATGCCACTCGCGTCTTAAAACAGCAATCTTATGCGCAAGTTTCTTCTTTTCCCTTCATATCCTGTGGGTGTCTCCACTGTGCCATGCCGTTACGATCAATCTTAGCGCGTTAAGACTACTCCAGATCACTCGTGGATTTCTCTTAGAGTTACGTGTCAACCTGCGATGGTTCTTTGCTAAGTTGGCTTTGGGAAACACTCTGTGAGCTCTACGATGGTGTTACGTGTGAACTTAAGTAGCACGTAGCGTTAAGTAGTACTTATTATATGGTGTGACGTCATCGGTCGAATGCTCCATTCATTTCAATGGGGCTCCCCAACGTTCGCACGTCTGTTATGTAAGGGTTAACGTTCGGCGAGAAGGTCGCTACCGTGGAATAGCAGCACGACAGAGAGAATCTTTAGACCCCGACGCGGAGCGGAGGGGTCTTGTTCTCTCTGAAGTGCTGCTATTCCACAAAGCGACCGACTCGCCGAAAGTTAACCCGCTTATTATATGGATATACTTAAATGATTCACACATGGCGGGGACATTTCTTTAGGCCTATTTAATGTTAAGATTGTTGCTGCGCAAAACAAAACAGTGCCGTTGTGGAACACCGCTAGGCAACAGCTAGGTAGCCAGGACAACAGGTGTTGTCTATCACAGCAGCTGATTAGAGTCTTGTTGAAAAGTCGCTTTAGCAGTGAATAGTCTTGTTGCCATTGACAGCGGTCTGTTATAGACCAACCCGTCCGTTATCGAAAAATAACAGACGTGCGAACGTTGGGGAGCCCCGTTGAAATGAATGGAGCATTCGACCGATGACGTCACACCATATAATAATTTTCGATAACGGACGGGTTGGTCTATATCAGACCGCTGTCAATGGCAACAAGACTTTTCACTGCTAAAGCGACTTTTCAACAAGACTCTAATCAGCTGCTGTGATAGACAACACCTGTTGTCCTGGCTACCTAGCTGTTGCCTAGCGGTGTTCCACAACGGCACTGTTTTGTTTTGCGCAGGAACAATCTTTTGACATGAAAAACTATAATAAACTTAACATTAAATAGGCCTAAAGAAATGTCCCCGCCATGTGTGAATCATTTAAGTATATCCATATAATAAGCGGGTTAACGTTCGGCGAATCGGTCGCTTTGTGGAATAGCAGCACTTCAGAGAGAACAAGACCCCTCCGCTCCGCGTCGGGGTCTAAAGATTCTCTCTGTCGTGCTGCTATTCCACGGTAGCGACCTTCTCGCCGAACGTTAACCCTTACTTAAGGCCCTTTCGAAAACGAGGCCCAGCCTGATAGTATCTGCACCTGTTGTTCTATAAGATATATATCCTGTGCACTTTGTGTCTGCTAGTGATGATGGCTATGAATGTAAGTGGCTTTGGTTAAAAAGTGTCTGCCAAATGCAATGTAATGTAATAATGTAATAAAACCCAACTACCAGCTTCCAAAAAAGTAAGTAAGTTTATGCTAATGCCACCGAATGCTACTTTTCCTGCTTCAAAGAAATTAATTCAAAGGTGTCTGACAACATTTGAAAAAGGTCAATTCGGAATAAACTCATTAATGATTCATTAATCTATTTTATCTCATAATGTCACATCATTCGAATTTGAGGACATAGTAATTTGCAAATTAAATTTTGGTTAAGTTATGAAACAAAAAGTAGATTAGTACTCTAATTGCAGTCAGAATTACCTCTTTTGCGAAATGTCAAGGGTACAACTAAATGGGCCAGCCCCACAGCCAGACAATAGTGTGATAGTGTGCAGCAGGAACTGAAGAGTAACTGTGTATTTTGTCATTGTAGATCTGCAGCTTGGCAAACTGTGAGTTTGGGAGAACGACCAAGCAATGCTGCATTTGGGGAAGATGGAGAGTTTTGGTATGAACCAATAAAATATTGCTGTGTGTGTGAGCCCTGTGGATGTGAGATAAATATTGAAGCTGCCATGTTAATATCTGCATGAATATTTGCATGGAGTAATGTGTGTATGCCTGTATTTCTCGTTTACAAACATTCCTGTCTGCACGCGCAGCCAGAGGTCCCTCTTCAGCCTCTGATTGTTGGAAACTGCAAAAAAAAACGTTTTCACATGGTTGACTGTTGGCATCTTGCCCTTCCTCACAGTGCAAATGTAAATGGGAAACCTATGTATACAGGGTGTCCAAAAGATAAACACTTTATCTTCATATTCAGGATGTCATTTGAAGATTTCTGCAAGAGCTACAATGACATGGACATCTGCTGCTTGTGCCCTGATTTCCTGGATGGCTCTTCCGAATGCCACTGGATGTCCAAATTTCACGATGGCCGCTGGGTTGCTGGAAGGAATGCGGGTGGCTGCATGAACTACCCAGGTAAAAAGTACACTTCAGCACACCTGGAGGTTTCAGGTAGGCCTATACTAGTTGAGTAAGTTTAGCACTTTTAATTTTAAGTAAGCACACAGGAAACCCATTTATATGCACAAAAAGTAGTGCACTTCAGTTATATTTCTTATACTGTTATACTGTACAGATAGTTTTTCATCTGGGAACTTAGGCAGGCCTATAGGAACATCAAGGTTCATTTGGTACAAAAAAGGGTACAGAAAAAGTACATACAATTCTACTTAACCCTTGTAAGGTGTTCGTATTTTGGGTACATAGAAGGTGTTTGAGTCCATTTGACCCGGGCATACAGTACAGAAAAATAATGAAAAATGGAAAAAAAAAAATAATAATATATTCATGTTCCTCACTGAAAATGAGCCTAAGCCAGTGAATCTCAGTGCGAAAGAATAATAACTGATACTATTTTTCTCAAGCCAAAAACTGAAAACAGATCAAAATGACCCGAGCACCTTGCAAGGGTTAAGTAAAAGTGTTTATGGTGAAGATAAAAAACAAAAATGGATGGATTGATTGATGGGAAACCTACTGTACTGGTGACTATTGGAAAAGAATGTTCTCTTCGTTCTTTTCAGATAAAAAGAGAGAAAAGTCAGCTTCAACCAGGATTTTTTTGCTCCCACTTTTTTGATTTTTTTCGGGTTGAAGAAGGGTTTCTACCCGAAACGTCACGGCAAAATAAAAAGAAGTGGGAGCAAAGTCCTGGTTGAAGCAGACTTTTCTCTCTTTTTATCTGGTCATGTGTTTTGTCCGCTCCCTGGTCAGACCTTTGGATAGCTTTTACCTTCTACTTTAATTCTTGGACATTTACAACATCCGCAAATAAGCCCCATTGTTTTTTGTTTCCCGTCAGAGACGTTTGGGACAAACTCCCAGCATGCCAAGCAGACATACGTTTCGGCCTAAGCCATCTTCAGTGCATTGATGGCTTTACACCAGGGATGGGCAACTGGAGGCCCAGGGGCCACATGCGGCCCGCCTCCTTACTCAGTGTGGCCCTTACATAGATAAAATATCACTTCTCATGAAAGTTGCCCATGCCTGCTTTACACCAAAGCCATCCCAGAAACTAGAGCATCTTCAAGCTCCAATTACTAACATCTAAGCTCTTTTGACACAAACACACGTGTGGGTTTCTGTTTGTTTCTTTAGATTCATTCCATACCAACCCCCAGTATCGCATCCACATTGATGCTGTGGACGACGAGTGCGCCTCTGAGCAGGGCCCCAACAACATGTTAGTGTCCCTTATGCAGAAGCCAGACAAGAGGAACAGACGCCTCACCAAGAACCTACACATCGGCTTCTCTGTTTTCAGAGTGTGTATCTGAACTTAACTTATTTAATCAGTTGAATGCTTCTAGACACACACAAAGGATGTAAAGCCCTTTATTTGTGTAAATTGAGTCCTGAGTGGAGGGGGAGTATTTAGAGGGTGGGATGCATCGCGGGATGGATCGAGCTGTGTAATTTTATTTTTGTTAATAATTTAAAAAGTGTATTTTATTTCCTTTGTCCACACAGGTGCCTCCTGAGGTATGTACACAATTGTCTGCAATAAAAAATAGTGGCCCTCACTATATAATGTTTTCATGATGTTTACTGCTGTCTCCATTATTTGGCTAATTTGGATTTTTGTCTCGAATAGCTTTATAATGGCCATCTATGGGCATATCAAAATCTGTCCTTAACCCTCTGAGGTCTAATTGCCCTTGAGAGGGCAATTTGACATGTCTCCAAAAACAAATCTGTAACTCTGTGAGTTTTTGTCATTGAAACATACAAGTTACACCATTAGAAACCTCAGACCTTCCAGATTTCATATATATATATATTGAATAAATTATATAGCTGGCCCAATTTAAAGAAAGTGAAAAGAAATCTTCGCATATTCTGTACTCTCTGCCTGTAGCAGCCACACATATAGCTATTCACATGTAAAGTACCGGTGCTTGAGTGGCTATTCAGAGGTGACAACACGCCCCTTTCATCTAGGGTAAACACAGCCATGCTCCTCACTTGGCCACAGGACAAAGAGAGTGACAGGGGGGTGTGTTATCAGAGCACATGGAGATTGACAGGGGGGTGTGGGCCATTAGAGGTTTTTCACACCTATCTCATTAGTATTCAAATGAGACAGGCAGTGGCCTGACATAGTGTTTCTTTTTTGCATTTTGTATGAAAACAACAAAACATTTCTAAATGCCCTTTTTACTTTTATGCAGCCAACACATTTGTTTACAAGATTCAAACTTCAAAAGTCTTGGCTAGATATATTTATTGTGTGTTTTCTTGCACTTTTTGAAGACCTCTGAAACCTGTTTTTTGTACAGTTGTGTTTATACTCAATTTAAATAAAACATGTTTGTATGACACCCAATTTTCTTTCAGATTATTTATTGTCAGGCTTTTCAGAATGCAACCATATATTTCACTTTTGCATAGATGCTTACTGTTAGTTGAAAATACTTGAAAATGTCAGGGTGGTGCAAGCAGCCTAAAAGCCTCTGAAAGGCCTTAGACCTCAGAGGGTTAAATCCAGCCAAACATTTGTCAGAAAAGGGGCTAAATGTTCAAAATAGTGCACTTGTCCTTCAAGTTAAAAAAAAGGGGGGGAGGGGGGTAGATACGAAACGACGTCTATTCCTGTCTCTTAATAATTCAACACTTGCTGTGTTGGGACACCCAGATATATTCAGAAAAATATATTGAGATTCACTTTGAAATGAGACAAAGAAATGTAAGGCTGGTGTCAATCTTTATTCTTCAAGTATAAAGGCACAAGAGGAGGAGAGTTGCCTGCTTTCCTGAGACGGCCAGTGGCCTCCAGCAAAACCTACTTGAACGCCCGAGAAGTCATGGCGTTCTTCAGGCTGGTGCCAGGAGACTATGTTGTCGTTCCTTCCACCTTCAAGCCCAATGAAACGGCCTCCTTCATCCTGGCCACTCTGTCTAAGTCTGAGAACCACCTTGAGTAAGAGATTCATGCCTCCACAATGATTAAACTTGATGTGTCTTCGTCATGCAAACTTACACAAAATTACAAAAGTTGTGCAAAATTACAGGAGTGTTACAGTTATTAATTGAATTAGCAACATGTACGTATATTTATTAGTTACTGTACATTATTTTCTCAGGGACGGTTCTCGTGACCATGAGCTTGAAAAGGTGAGTAGTACTGACTTTCTATCAAGGTTTGTCATATCAGTATTGCTTGTTTTCGTATAGTGACTTGAACACAAGCAGCTTAGACAAAAGAGTGAGAATAGATAAACGTCTGTGTACAACTCAATTATGTATATGTCAGACACAAGTCTGTGGACAATATCAAACAGAGGGGTCAAAACTAAAAGTAGAAGTAAAGGTAAAAACAAGAAACACAGGACCAGTAGACCTGTCTTGTCTTGCAATCAGCTGACTGCACTGGTTGGATCAAGGTTTTTTTTTTTTTTTTTTTTGGGGGGGGGGGGGTGTTAGGTTTTTAGTGTTTTTCAGGAACAACAGTCTGTCATTAGGTGCAATGGAGTAAATGGTGTAACAGCTATGTATGTCACTGATTCTTGAGAAAGCGGCTAAAACATGTCTCAGCAATAAACTGCCAATTCTGTTGAAAATAAAATACATTTTCATGAACAAAATGAATCCAGGTAAAGACCCAGGGGTCTGTTACACAAATGTACAGTCGTTTGAAATATTTAAGTGTAATTGTATTACTTTTCATGGCTATAAACCTGCCCACACCCTGTAAAAACAGCTGTCCCAAGGACAGACATCATCATTTCAATTGACTTAAAATGTAAAAATCACTGATATTATTGAATAATATCACCATGATGTGAAAGTCCATATTGAAGTGGTTTTGCAGATATGCACATAGTGCGTGTAAAACAATATTGGTCACCACCGTCAGATTTTTTTAAAAAGACTATAAAATCAGGGATGGACAAGGTCATTGTCATTACGACCCCTTTTCAAACCTTTAGCTCTACTGAATACTTCACCATCACTGAAGCTCCTGTAAGTTTACTAATTTCTCCTCAATTTGTTAATTTGTTTGGACACTGGTACTGTCCCAACCATAAACTGTCAACACCGTCGGGGGTTTTAATAGTATTATGTTACATTAATGTTAATTATATATACTTTTTCAGAAGCGGCATGAAGCCCCTAAGAAACAGTGCGAAAATGAAGTGGCTGATGTGAGCAAAAAATGCATAGTATGTAAAAGAGTGTTTTTTTGTCTCACACCGTCAGATGTCACCACCGTCAGATTTTGTTCCGCTCATCATCTTGATCCATATTTTACTAAATTGTGCTGGTTAATGAAACATTACCAGACATGTTAGTAATAATTGTGAGCCAAACTTATACTCCAGCCTCCACTGAGGTGCATTTGGAGGGTTTTTTGTCACAAAACCTGACGGTGGTGACATCTGATGTAGTTCACAAAAAAGCATGTGTTTTACATGTTTTAAGAATATGCGTCCAATAAGTATCTACAATTATGTTGAATTGTAAAAGTAATTCACTTAAATACAATAAACATGTAGCCTAGAAATTTAGACGCCCCTAGCGACCGCAAATTGAATTTGCTCCCGGGGGCAGTCTAGCGGACCCCGGTCGTTTTGCGAGGCTGAAAGTTATCCGATGACAGGGCCAATCAAATCGCGAGGGGGGCCGGGCTACCTAGTAAACAGGAAACTTTCTAAGAAGAAGCATGGTGTCCGTCCGTGCTACGTACAGCACGAAAGTGTTTACTTAATTTAAAAAGCCTGGATGATAACACATTTCGTGGCTGACATGGATTGATGTAATAATACACCATGAACTTATCGGACACAAATAGATCTCAACACATTACCATTTGATCATTCGATGTTTTAAACTAGCTCGGTAAGCTAAGTTGAGCATTTTACAGAACCAGATAGTCACACGCTATTATCAGACCACTACTGTAAGTGTAGAATGAAATTGCTGCCCCAATTTCTAATAAGACACATGCCATTAAAAACGAGACATTTGAAAGCTTTGGAAGTCTTTGAGTAGCTTACTAAATAGATGGGAATGACACCGAGTCTACCAAGCTAGTGGCTAGCTAACCTGTCGTCAACAACACAGAGCTAGGTATCCAGGTTAGGGTTAGGGTCAGAAACAAAAAACTAGGGTTAGAAACAAAAAACTAACATCAAAAAGATAACTAGCTCCGTTATATGGCGGTGGGATCGATAGTCTGGCTAGTGGGAGCGAGCTGACCGGGGAGCGTCCTGCGTTGGGAGCGACAATCAGGGAAAGTTATGGGTATACAGCTAGCTAGCTAACGCCGAACATGCCATGTTGACAACAATCATAAATATAACCATTTAACAAGCCCCAAATTGCTCGACATTTCGCTGATTGATCAAGGAGGGCCATGTGGTTGAAAACGATGCATTTTTGAACTGTATAAGTGAAAACACGATTTATTAGGAAACTTGTTTGTGGCTGTGGTCATCACACGAATTCAATGCTACGACGGCTGGAAGTTGCCGCTTCACCTACAAAGAGGCCCTCGCTAGTGGCTAGCTAACCTGTCGTCAATAGCAGAGCTAGGTATCCAGCCTTGTATTATATGCCTGCCCCAAATTCTAATAAGATCCATGTCATTAAAAACGAGACATTTGGGAGCTTTGAAAGTCTGTAAGTCGCTTACTAAATAGATGGGAATGACACCTAGTCTACCGAGCTAGCGGCTAGCCATGTATTAGTTATGGGTATACAGCTAGCTAGCTAACACCGAACATGCCATGTTGACAACAATCATAAATATAACCATTTAACAAGCCCCAAATTGCTCGACATTCCGCTGATTGATCAAGGAGGGCCATGTGGTTGAAAACGATGCATTTCTGAACTGTATAAGTGAAAACACGATTTATTAGGAAACTTGTTTGTGGCTGTGGTCATCACACGAATTCACTGCTACGACGGCTCGAAGTTTCCGCTTCACCTACAAAGGGGCGTGTACGTTGTGAAAGACAGCTGTGACGTTACACAGAAGTGTGTGGGGATTGGTTGTTTGCCATCCAATTGCGTGACGTTGAGTGCTGAAGCAACCGTTTATCCCGCCCACACTGCTGCCCAGCCCTCCTAGACCCTGGTACAGCTTTTTGCTGTACGGGTCTGGCTGCGCTAGGCTAGTAAACATGTTTTTTTAATTCTAATTCTGTCTGACGCTGGTGACAAAACCAAGAAAGAGCCCATTTTATGAAAAATGTAAAACATGGGGAGCTTGGCCAATACATTCACTGCACAGCCAAGACCTTCATCTATGATAATACACCTCTATGTTTTGGATTTGAACAACTTAAAACCTGTTTATGCCACATTTTCAATAATCTAGGCCTACTTCCTAGAGTATCTAACAAATGAAGAAAAAACACATGCACAAGCATACTGTGCACACACAAAAATAAATTGTTTATGCTAGATGTCATTGACTTGAGAGGGCTATTTATTTTGCTAAATGTAGGTAATAATTAGGTCACTTTCACCACCTTCAGATTACTGTCACCACCGTCAGTTCTTAAGTCACCACCGTAAGAAGGAGTTTTGGACATTTTAAATGAATGTGCTTACAAAATTTTCCTTTGGAGTTGTTGAATTATCAAAGTAATAGCAAATTTAAGCCTACACGAATATTTGTGAAATTACAAAAAAATGCTTGATCTATTTAGGCATTAAGTAAGCATTGTCTGACAGCACATATTTTTAAATTAGAACACATGAAGCAGTATTAAAATAGAATGAAAGTGAATTTTCAACATTTAAAGGCGTATGTGTGAACCAAAAAACACACACAATCACTTAAAAACTCCAGATACATATGCAACCAAATCAATACACTTTTTTATTGCTTTTAATTGTGTCTGACGGTGTTGACAAAAAACAAGGTATGATCGGAGAAAAACCTGATTTCTGAAAAAAATTCAAAATGGGGAGATTGGCCTTGTGCATTTCTGAAAAGTCAAGACCTTTGTCTACAAGGATATACCATATTATTTTGTAATTTTTGTTTTGTTTTTTTTTCTTTCAAGATTACAACCTGTTTTAGCCACTTTCTCAAGAATCAGTGATGTAACATCATGTGCTAGTGTTGTACTTACACCATACATTTACAAGATACAAAACGATAGAGGGAGAATAGACAGCAGACACACCCTAGCCCAGCTGACTGTCTACTGCTACTTTAAGCCCAGAAAAGAAGAAAAAGGAGAGGATGGTGATGAGGATGACTCCAAACCAACCTTACTCCGACAGTACTCCAACCAGGTGTGTGTGTGTGTGCTTGCGTGCGTGCGTGCGTGTGTATGTGTGTGCGTGCGTGCGCGTGTGTGCTTGTGTGTGTGTGTGTGTGTGTGTGTGTGTGTGTGTGTGTGTGTGTGTGTGTGTATGTGGGCGTGTGCGTGTGAGTGTGTGTGTGTGTGAAGGGGGTGGGGATTGGCGGGGTGTCGGGGTGGGCAGGTATTGGGTGGGGGCCTTTCAGATGATTTTGTCCCGGGCCTGGCCAAAGCTGTAAGTGGCCCTGTGTGTGTGTGTGTGTGTGTGTGTGTGTGTTTGCATTTGTTAGCACGCGTGACTAGGTGCCTTTTGTTGTTGCAGTCATGGTTGCTAACAATAGTCCCAGTAACAGCATTCCACCTGTGATGTCTTTACTACAGTTTGAGGAAGTAAGAGCTGAGCTACTGCAGAACATTCTCAATGAAAGACTTCTCCCAGGTGAGCTACAGTAGTCTCTTCACACACTGACAACTGCCATGCCCCCCCCCCTTCTATTTTCCAACGTACGCACACATACACAATCCCATCCATATGGGCTTTAAAGTAGCAAACCAACTATTCATTTAAATGTAAAGAGTCATAAAGGAGTGACAATGATCACTGATGATACACTATGCAACTTTTTGAGCAGTGCTGTTAGGCAAAACCATTATTTGCTATTACATTTCTGATGCAATGATTAAAAACATTTTTCTTCTGCTGATCCTGAAGTTATCTTGATAAAGTGGCACTGGTAAACAGTCTATAAACAGTCATGTTCGGCAACCAGAAGGTTGCAGGTTCGAGCCCTGCTCTGCCTGACCGCATCAGTGTGTCCTTGAGCAAGATACTTAACCCCAAATTGCTCCTGGTGGCAGGGTGGTACCCACCCATGGCAGCCACCACCACTGATGTTTGAATGTGAGTATTCAAACTGTGAGGCATGTGAGGCATACAATGTAAAGAGCTTTGAGTGCTCGAAGAAGTGGAAAGACGCTATATAATTGCAGTCCATCTGAAGAACATCTTATCATATCGTTGCCCGGCCCCTGAAACATTGCTTAAAAAGTTGCCCTGTTTATCGTCACCTTTAGTTTTAGCTCTAGTTCTAGTTTGACTGAGATGTTTCCTTTTGTCCACCTGCAGGGAAGTCTCCAGGCTTTGGCATAGACACATGTCGCAGCATGGTCTTCTGCGTGGACGTATCCTCTCACATCTTTTGCACAGAACCGTGCACAGAATTGTCATTCAAGCTTCATTTCATAGATGCTTTTCTTTTTTAATCAAGTGCACAACATATTAGGGACTATAACGTTTCAATGGGAAACCATCTTCATCAGAGTCCATGAGGATGGTTTCCCATCAGAACGTTGGTCCCTAATATGTTGTGTACTTGCTTCAAAAAAGAAAATCATCTCATCTGTGCTGCTCCGGTGTCTTCTCTTCCGTTAGGATTACCTGTCTCCCTCCCGTTGATGCACCAACAGGTCAGCGCACACTTTTTATTCCCCATGAAAATCAACACTGAAGTGATGATGTCTTAATTCGCTCTGTTCATCTCAGCTCTGCTTGGACCAATTGCTGTAACAGTAAGCATATTATTCTCTGATCTGTACTGTGTGTGTGTGACATAGTGCCGGTATATTATACTTTCTTAACTCACAAATCACCTCAGAAAACATGCAAAGGCTATCTGGACCGCAACGAGTTTGAGCAGATATGGAGCAAAATCTCTGAGTATGCTGTAAGTGAAAAGATCTTTAATTTTATTTGATAGCCCAGGGGAGTAATAGATTCTAAAAATATAATGAAAAGGCATTTAAGTTGCATCTCTCTTTTTTAGAGTGCATAGGGGGCATAGCTAGGGGTGATACTTGTATTGGATTCTGAAAGCTAGGAACATTATAGAGTTATGGTAGGGCTACACTGGATATGTTAAGTTCAAGGCGTATCTGCCGTAACAATCCACTATGATCAACAAGTCTGGTTACACCAGACACTGCATTCTAAAGACATAGCCCAGTCATACTGTATATGTCTTGTTGTATCACTATGTTGTTCTCTCAAATCTTCTTCCACAGAGTGTCTTCAATCAGGCTGTTATGGAAAAGGACGGTGTCCTCCCTGTTACTGAACTGAGTTATACGCTGAATGCTGTAGGTACGTATAGAAACAATCACCATCAGGCCAGAACACCAGGATGCACTGAATGAGTTTCATTGGACAAAAAGAAACAACACACACTTGGCTCTATTTTATTCTATTCCACAATTTTGTTAATTGTTGGCATAACGCTTCAGTTATATGGACTATTTGGAATATAATAATGTCCTGGCAAAAATGTTTGACCTGGGCAGGACACACTGACAAGCGTGCTCCTATCCTCTGAGGCAAGGCAACTTCATTTGTAGGCTACAGGGCATTTCATACATAGAATACAAGCATTGAAATGTGCTTCACAAAAACGTAGTGAAGAACACAGTAAATGAAATAAAACATAAAGGCATCACAATGAGAAAAAAACAGGGAAAGATAAAAGCAGGAATAAAAGAAAGAAAACATTACATTGGAATTAAAGAAAGTTAAAACATAAAAATAAAAAGTGAATTATTTGGAATTACTAAGGGAAAACATCATAGAACAGCTTTGTCTTGAGTCTAGAGTGTTTGTAATGGAGCACTTTTCCATCCGCAGGTATACAAGTAAGCGACAGCATGCTAAACCAATTGGCATTCCGCTATGGTAGTCAAGGCAACCTGAACCTGGAGAGCTTTCTGACTCTCGTCCTGCGTCTGAAGTGCATGTTCAGTGAGTATCAGTCCAGCATTATTTCCCTAACCATAGACAGCATTAAATATATGAATGAAAAAAATGTGTTTACTGGAATACATGTTGATAATGCATGGAAATAGATTATGTGATACAAGGTCATTACAAAACGTTTGCTTTCTCTATGGTCACATGCTCATATTATATCATCTCAACAGCGCTGTTTGACCGGTGGTCCAATGGAATTGCCATTAGTCTCCAGGAGAATGAGGTAAGTCAGAGACAGAGTCCTGAAAGACTTCTTTTTCAAGTGACATTTCACCATTTCTGGAAACGTGCTAATTTCCCACATCCCCACAAGTTAGGCCTACATAATTGAGTTCATAATTTAGGACAGAGGACCCATTCAGTTAGTAGGGTAGACTGAGTACAGTTGGGTACACTTTTATTTTTGTCCCCTTCCATGCAGAAATTAGACCATTAAAAGGTCCTTAAAAGAAAGTTGTTTTGGACAGAACGTATTTTCAGGATGTGGGCAAAGATATAATCAAGGAATTATATCTCTAGGATGTTTAATGTTTATGTAATTAGCCTAATCAAACAAAAAAGGTGCACTTTTGTCCCAACTGTACCCTAGCTAAAAAACATAGCAGAGTACATTTGAGACACCATTCTAATCAATAGGAGGTAATAGCCATGGGAGCTAATAGCATGGCCGATAGCAAAATACTGTACTCAACTGTACCCGTTAGCATCTTTACATTGGTTTTACATAATAATAATAATAATAATACTTTCGTTTTATATAGCGCCTTTCAAAACACCCAAGGATGCTTCACAGAGTGTTGTGTTGGAAAGTGTGAGTGTGTGTGTGCGCGTCAGTGTGTGAGCGTGTGTGTGAATGCATGTAAGTCCCCTTCTGGCCAGATCACACATTGATAAAGATTTTAAAATGGTTTTAGCTGTTATGATGTCAGGAAATATGTCTGCTGTTAAAGCACATACATGTGTATGGCTTGCAATCATGTAACTTATATCAAGAGGATAACTACTGGTCATTAGATATTCATTGTTGAAGGAACCAGGTGAAGTAAATCTGACCTGTCGAAAACAGCATTTTCCCAATATCTGCGGATCTGCGTTCTGTGCTGATTTCAAATTTCCCATGATCTAAGAGGATATTGATGCGCATGTCCACAGCAAAAATTAGATCAGAGTTACGTTGTTACCCAGAGATATTTGGTTTGTCTAAACTGTACCCTGTACTCAACTGTACTCAGTCTACCCTACAGTTAGTACATTTTTCACCGCCATGAATGACCCGGGGGGCAATCGCTATTCCGACATAGCGCTATTCCGACATGCCGCTATTCCGACACTTTTCATCCCTAGGGTTAGGTTTAGGGTTAGGGTTAGGGTTAAGGTTAGGGATGTCGGAATAGCGGCATGTAGGAATAGCGGCGGACGGTGAAAAATGTGTCGGTATTCCGACGATAGACATTAACGTCGGAATAGCGAATAGCCTACCTGTGCTGTAGGCCTACTACTGTAGCGCTTTGCTGGGGTGTTGACCCAGACCAACAGCCCCCACTCAATGTTTCCCATACATTGAGGAAACTATGGCGGCCCGCCATAGTTTAAATTTGGCCGCCATAGTTTCCGAAAATGTAAAAAAATAAATACAAAAAAATAAACATTTAAAAAAAGTTTTTTTTTACGATTTCCGTTTTTGTTAAAAACGATTTGAATTACGATTTCCTTCGCATTTTCCTCCTGGAGTAAATACATCCTATAGAGAAAACTACAAGTGCTTGAAAGACAGAGGGATCAAAAGCCTAGTCAAGTTGGTTTGGGAGCAATAAAAAAAAAACATTCAGAGAAGGGACAGTTGGGATGAGTTTACTAACACTCCCCAGGCTTTGCTTTACAGTTGTAATGAGTTAGGTGACAGGCCTTCATTGACACGGCAGAGGAGACATCGGGCTGTATATAGAAATGAATGTGAATATAGACATAAATGTGTAATATGTTGTTCAGCCATTTTAATGGGAGGAATTTTGAAAAACTGGCCAGCACCCCTCATGTAGAATGTGTACGCCTGTGTGTGGGGGGGAAAAGGCATAGCCTACCCTCTTAGACCCTTTTTGTCTATGCGTTAACAATTTCACAGTACTCTTAAATTCTTATCTCTGCTCCTATTTTGTTTTATTATTTTTTTCATTACATAGACCAGTGTTTCTCAACATTTTTTAGGCGCGTTATTATAAGACCCAGTATGAAACCAATCCATCGAGGACTGCCCATTGCGCTTCCAATCCAGTGGGCGCATCATTTCTGCCGGGGACTAAATAGAAATGCAGTTACTAAAATGAAACCATGCACCTGAAAATACCTTGAAATGTATTTTTATGAAACATAGCCTATCACCATTGTGCATTAGGCCTACAGACAACGAGCAAAGAGGAACTCATTTTTAAAAGCCAACAACGCGTGCGCTCAGTAGCCTATTCAGTCTGGCTTGCAAATAGACCACAGGACGAATTTGAACACGGAGTTCATATCACAAATAGGGTGTCACGATATCACTGACAGACGTTGAATTGATAGGTTTGAGTCCGACAAGTCGTGCCCTTGTCTTACTGGGCGCACTCTTTCAATTTCGGACTGCGTCTTTGACAGCCAGATGGGGGCTGCCGCGGGAGCGAAGAAAATGTTCACAACTTCGCTGAATAAATAGGCCTATCCTTTGAACTGTGTACAGCAATTGCAGATGATTAGCTTATTGGATAGCCTATTTTGTGAAGGTTAACTTGTCATTAACAAGGGAATGTGATCTGATTTCAATCCCAGAACATTCTTTGTGTCTTCAAATTTCCACCTGTCAACAGCAGATCTAGACTTCTCCCACCTAGACCAGCACGACACTTGTCTGTTTGCGAGCAGTAAACTTGGCTGATAACTTCAACTTTAGGGCTACAGTATGCAATGCTAGACAGCGGGTTAACCAATCAGGCCCCTACTGTTGCGTTAATAATGTTTGAGATAAAGATTCTTCAGCGCAGGATATCAGAAATAAACAAGACAGCGCAGATGGCTATTAGTTTTTTTTTTGTTTTTTTTTGTTTTTTTTAATATGGTCACAATCGCGTTATTACGCATCATATTATGTATTATTTCATGAAATCTCAAATCGGAAGCAATAGCCTGTACCCAGCACTTTCAACCCTTTCTCAGATTAATGGCAGCCTAATTGTCCCAAGCGATTTTGAAATCAAACTGAAGCCCATGCACGGAAGACTCGCATTGGATAGGGACTGGGTTTCAGCAAATGACACAGCAAGGTGCCCAAATAACAACGTGGGACTTATGATGCGTCCTTTTCAGATTAATTGTGGACATTGGGTGAACTATTTGGCTGTCAACTTTAGACATAGGCTACAGGGTTGGATTCCAGGTCAAAAACAGCTGTGCTGCTGACGTAATATTAGTAATAGAATGCTTGATGAAACGCTCCATGCTGCGTCGAGATTTCAGAATGTTGAAGGGTCTAACATTCTGCACTTCCACGCGTTTCAAACAGGCGGCGTAGGGTGCATGTACACAATGATAAAAAATAATGGACATGAAAACAAGTGGTCATTCGAAATTAACTCCACTAACCACAGTAAAGCAAAATATTAACAATGAAAGTTATTCCAAATACTGTAGCATTATAGGGCCCCTTTAAATTCTTATCTCTGCTCCTATTTTGTTTTATTATTGTTTTCATTATATAGACCCCTGCATGAGGGACGAATGAAACTGTGTTGTAAACAGAAATTATTCACTGTACTGCATTTTAAAAAATCCCGGCTGCCCCCATAGTTTCCAAAATTTCTGTGGGAAACACTGGCCCCACTGTTGTTTTCTCACTGGGGTTGGTGTGCTAGCCTAGCCTGATATGACCCGCCCATAACACTTCTCTCCATAACACTTCTCTCCTCTCTCCTGGGAGTACCCATGCTGTCTTGCGCGTTCTTGATTTAGTCTGGCGTGCGCCGCCAGACAACTTCTCTCCAGTGTCTAGAGGTTCTTTCTCCTCACGTAGAAGCGTGGGAGGATCGCACTCAGTTCTGGTTTGAAACGATTGGACAGCTCTCACCCAATCGTTTGCTTATTGGCCGGCCGTCTGGTAGCCGACTAAACTTCCAGACCATGAATACGAATGAAGATGAGTATTATGGGTGGGTCACCAGGCTAGTGCTAGCCTGGATTGGCAGACAATTCTGGCATGTATCAAAGAGGGAGGTTTTCTGGTTTATAATCAGGTAGTTACTCTTTGTTGATATTGATGAAAATGACTTTATTAACTGACCATATTACAGAAATAGTGGAATGTGGCTTTAACCCATTGACACCTAAGGCACCTGCAAAAAAAGGGTGCTGAATGCCTGAGCCCTTTTTAGGAATAGCTGCCCTCCGCCTATAAAAACCTAAATATCTCAGCTTCTGAAGCACATAAAAATATGCACTGAGTTGCATTTAAACGCTAAGACCCTCATCTTTCATTAGAATGTGTTCATTCATCTCAAACAAACAGAGATTTTTAATAAAGTTCTCATGAGCCTGAATGTTGCGTAATGCAGCTCCAGGCGCCAGGGCCAATGTTGCGCAACGCAGCATCAGGCATCAATGGGATAACACCCCTCACCCGACACCCTGACCTCACATAAGACACACACAAACACATTCACACACATATCCTTTCATGCGCAAGAACATGCACAAGCACACACACATGCATTCTCTCAAACACCACCCCACACACACACACACAAACACAGAACAAACACACAGACACATAGTGTAGTGTGCATTTTTGGCACAAGCACATGCACTCACACCAACCATAAAAATACTATATAGTGCCAGAAAGCAGAATGAAAATGGTCCTCATGAATTTGTATCAACAGCCGCACATCCAAGGATGGATCATGAGTCGGTAGGCCCCTGGGCCAGACAACCATTAAGGCCCCCTCCATTGGTGTGGCACGGTTATAAAAAGTTTTAGGGATTTAGACCAGATTTTAGAGATTTTTTTTTTATATATATTTATTTTTTAGGGGCTTTTATGCCTTTATTTGATAGGATAGTATGAGATGGAGACAGGAAGCGAGTGGGACAGAGAGACGGGGGAGGATCGGGAAATGACCCCGGCCGGACTCGAACCGGGGTCCCCGTGGGCATGCAAGCCCAAATGTGGGGGGCTTAGCGCACTGCGCCACAGCGTCCCCAGATTTTAGAGATCTTATAGTTGTGGATTTGGAAGGGGAAAATGTGAAAATACAGTTGTTAAAAGTGTGATTTTAGCGCAATACGAGAATGGAGATATAGAGGCTTGGGCGTCAGGGCCCCCTTGACTCTTGGGCCCCTGGGCCCGTCAGGCTACTCTGGTTTTACCATATTAATTAATTTGTAATTCATTTAGGTCTGGATCCTCGGTGCCCTGGAGCACTGGGGCGGGAGAAGTGAGCTCTGCTCTGGTTTGAAATGAGCTCTGACCAATCGCTTACCGTTGACGTTCATGATGTATGTTATCATGCTCCAAAGTGTGTTCGGTTATTGGCCGGTAATACCAGTCGTCTGAAAAACCTCCCCAGAGAAGCGTAATCAGACCATTTGTGGATTATGAAGTAATTCAAAATGAATGGTCTGGCCTGTTGGCCTACCGTTAGGCCTGTGCTGTGATGCATCCTTGCACATGTCAAAAACCCAATCATAAACTGGTCATTAATGTGAGTGTAAGCATTCTCAATGTCCGTGGGAGGCTGTTCTCTCTAAAGATGTTCTTTCTCCATTTCAGTGGCTCTACCTCACTCTGCATGCCTGAATGCACTTCATTTGGATCGAAGAGGAAGGCCATATGGTGTCGATCTTATTATTCATGATTTTGCAATAAAGCTTCTCCAAAAGCAATGCAAACAAAGATACAGACACATCACAATGCAAATACAGATACAACTCATCTTGTTTGTTTCGGCTATGATCAATTCTGATGAACATGCTTTTTATTCATTATTGATTTCATTGTATTGTATTTTCATGATGTGAGAGTAGCCTAATGCATGTCTGCATCTGTGTTTGTCATTATTTTATTTTCATTTTTATTGTCAACACTGTATATAAATATATACAGTATTAGATAAGGGTTCTATGAGTGTTGGCTGTTTTCTGGACTCTGTTTTGTGTTTTCTGCCAGTTTGGGCGGTTTCTAGCCCAATTGGGCTGCTTAGGATGGCCATCCACGGGTAAAAATATGTAAAAGGGGCATTTCGGTGGGTTTTTCTGCAAATTCATGGCCATATGATCAATAGAATTTAGTTCAAAATGGGCAGGATTTAGTGCCTCCATGCAGGTTTGAGCATTTTTCAGTCTTTTAAAAAAATAAAATAAACCATTATACTGAGGCACTGAGACATTGCTTCTTTCATTTGTATTGCATATTTATTTCATATTTCAAGTACCAAGTGCTGTAAAATATTTGTTTGCATAATGCTGTAAAACAATTGGTACGTATGTCCATATGTTTGCCCCAGTGAAGGTGTTTTTCAAGCCTATTTTCTACTGTTGAAGGCTTGGTATGTTGAAAAGTGCATTCTGGGAAACACATTCTCTGAGTAAACAGGGGAAATCAGAAACGGCAACCTGGCCCCCTGGACACTAGCCCCGTACGACTTAGTTGCGAGCGTCGATGTTGCAAAAGGCACGTGAGCGAGAACTTGTTGTCACGATGTGGGTGTTATTAAATACAGCGCATCTAAAGTCGGCCACAAATATGAACGAGACGATGAGCTCGCACCAGTTTGCTCTACTAACACACCACGTGTGAGGAGTGGGGGGACAGGCAATGAGGAGGAGCTGAAGTGGGGACCTGCGCAAACTTGTGTAGAGGTGTGAGACAAGACCCATATACACACGTGAGTGAGTTGTTGACCAACCAGTTCATGGGCGCGTGACCTCGGAGGCAGTCCGCCGACTAGCGTTGAAGGGGATAAGCAACTGCAGAGGTTGCAAGATCTGACTGCAGCCGCATTCATCCCGCGATAGTTTTACACCATGTGACATGTCACCTTGTCAACGCAACGTCGACGAAATTTCGAAGTTTGACGGGAAATCTAACCGTCATGCAGCATTTTCATCCAGGATACATTGCTGTCTGCATGTGCATGTCTGCGTTGATGGCATGTCGAATGTACTTAATGCTAGATGATTGTGATCACGGCCAGATTAAGATGGCCTGGGGCCCCTAGGCTACAGGTTGCTGTGTGGCCCCCCAGAGGGCAAATTTTATGACAAATTTACATAGACAGGGCTATAATTATGAGCTAGGAATTGGGGATAACATGTCTACTAACTGTACTGTCTGTCACACAACAAATATGTTTTTCAATATTGCATCTTGTCACAATTCTACAATTTTTCACTTTTGGCCAATCAGGGCCCCCCTGGCTGGTTCAGGCCCCTAGGCTGCAGCCATAGCCTGTGCATTAATCTGGCCCTGCTTGTGATGTTGTGTTCTTAGCGCCACCTGCAGGGTGCGACTGTGGACACACAGGCAGGCAGGCAGGCAGACAGACAGACAAACAGATAAACAGACAGATAGACAGACAGACAGGGGCTGTTTCCCAAAGTCCAGTGTTCTAGCCTTGCTAGGACGTGAAACGACCAGTGATTGGACACTTCGAAGAGTTCACTACAGAGTATCCAATCACTGGGCGTTTCACATCCTAGCAAGGCTAGAACACTGGCCTTTGGGAAACAGCCAGGGTCATTGCAAAACCTGGCGTGATTTCCTCCGGGCGGACAAATGCAGTTTGCAGACATTCCATTTTATTGGCTTTAGTGGGTGTAGGTGCCCTGTCTAAGGTGTTGTCATCAAAAACCTTGCTGTAGCCACGCATGAGTATACCTCTAGAGGGAGACGGAGAGTAAGAGTTGTTCTCTCTCTCTGTCTCTCATAGACATCTGCACACCTGAAATACTCTTTGTTTGGTTTTATTCCTTACCAGAATTAGGCTATGTCTTCTGAATATGATCAATCAAGCTGTTCTTTCTTTTTTCAATTTTTAAAAAATTCACCTGGTTTAAGATACCTTTGCAATTCATATACAGTATATACTAGGATCTTATTGTATGGGACAAAAAGTGAATGTAGCTTCAGCTAGCATTAGTTTTTGGAGGTTTTTAAGTATTGATTAGGTGCAGACACCCCAACGAGTGGAAAAAAGTGAATGCATCAGGTAGTATAGTATTTGGTTGTCCCAGCTCATCATGTGACTTGCACTGGTCTACAGGACCTTCCTAGTGATACCAGACACTGTGATGTAGTGAGTCATTCCAAACAAGACAGGTATCAAATCACATATCACATCACATTTATTCAACGTGAATTGATTGCACTTTGTAGTCTACAAGACAACAGGCTTCAATCCAACATTTTGATATCTTGTTCTTATTCTATTAGAACAACTGCTTTGTTATAGCTCAGTATTATAAATGCATCTGAATTGAATTCAATGTAACTGATTCCCACATGGGATCATATTACACTGAAGGCCTTTTCTGCTTTACTACAAAACAATTCACTCTTGTTACATTTAAAACAAACATCATGTTATCTAGATAGGCCTAACATTAAATATCAAGTCTTTTGTAGACTGTTTAATGTTTATTTATTTCTGTCATTATTTAGGGAACAAATCCCTTCAACTGCTCAATAAAGAAAACACTGTGTGTGTGTGTGTGTGTGTGTGTGTGTGTGTGTGTGTGTGTGTGTGTGTGTGTGTGTGTGTGTGTGTGTGTGTGTGTGTGTGTGTGTGTGTGTAGTGTGGTGTAGTGTCTACATGTGTGCACCAGTGTTTTTTTTATTGGTTTCTGTTTTCTTTTCTGATTATGAGACATAAAAGGAAAGGGAGCTTCATACATGTGCCACTGGACAGCATCAGCATCCAAAGCTGCTTTTCATTTTTGTCAGCCACTGCTGCAGGTGCTGTCTGTTGAAGCAGTTATCTGATACCATGAGTTAAGTTTGTAGGCCTACGTGTTGCATTGATAAATAATAATTTAAAAAACCGCACACACTGTTTGTATGTAGGCCTGCTTACAATGGATTTGGCTTCTAATGAATTCATTAAAATAATATAAGTAGGCTAAGCCCATTTCCCAAATTGAGTTGAATTCTGTGTCTACACAAATTAAGTTAGTGTTTAGGCCTAATATTAAGTGTTGTAATAGTACAATCAGTTTAGTCTGTAGATTAAATCTTCCCTCGGTGTAATTATTAAATTGACGACATCTGCCGTCGGTGGACAGCTTGTTGGCTACTATAAGATGCTCCACCAAGGTCACGTTCCCTCCCCGAACAGGCGGACGACAGAGGAAGTACAGTCGGCTTTACATTTAAGGATGTCGCCCAACAACATTTGATAGACACTAAATAGGTAATTCATGCTAATATTTGCGAATTACATCTCTTCGCAGTCCGGCACGTAGCCTACCGTTGAAGATCACCTAGATGGCGTCAAGAACAACTCTAGAATGATTTTACTCATTGGGGACATGGAGTCTCCATTTGATTTCACATCGGCGGTACTGAAATGCAGGCTCAAATCTGCATGCCTTACAAATGCTTGTCGTGCCTCAGTACGTTCTGGTAATATGCTTATTAATTGCAAACCATTTTCGATTTGATACAGTCTATGCACCTGCCATTCCCATCGCGTCTCCCAGTCCTGGGGATGTTCTTTGTAGCAGCCTACGGGAGGATGGCAGTTCCACCCATCCCTCTGGTTTCTGTCATTGGTTGACTGTTATGTTTACGCCTGTACCGTCTGTGGACATTCCGATGAAATCCTAAATGAATGGCACAAATTGCCTGGATAGCTGGGTGATCTCTCGTAACGGGCCAATGTTATGCGCGAGGACGACAAGCGGCGTTTGTCTGTGAAGTGATCCGCGTGTCATTATAGCACCCGCATCGCACGCGCGACCATGTCCCCCCCAGCGTCGGCGGCGACTGCCAGCGAGAGCAGCACCACCACTGTTTTCGAGGATGAGGCGGACACCCCCAGAGAGGAGGTACAGTAGCACAGCAGGCCACCGTTTATGAAACATATTTTTTTTGTCTCCAATGCCCATCACAACGCATGCAGTTTTACATTTGCAAACACTAGAAATCAGTGGTCGGCGTGAATGTTGTTTTGGAAAGGCAATATAAAGGGAGCGGATGGGTGATATGACAGCGGTGTTCGTGACATGTTATGCCTGGAATGGATTGGGGAATAGCGTCTGTTGGCGTTTTGGGTAGCTATATCATTCAGGAGTCCAGGCTCTCCAAATTAGCTCACCAAATCAGCGAATTCCAATTCTGTTGGCGCGTTCTGATGACAAACTGGACATGGTTGAGAGAAGCCCCCATGCTCAGAGAAACCCCCGTTACCATAGTGAGTTTACAAACATTCACAGAAATATGCTAGACACAATTAGTCATATAATGTCTGTGTTGAAGTCAGGTATCAATGGTCTAGCAAGAAAATACCTTTCCAATTGATAGTCTAATATTTCAAAGCGTGTCAGTCAATATTTTCAATTTAATTAACTGAGCTGCAAACGCCAAACTGAAATCATGACATGTGGTCATTAAAAGGGTTTAGTTCTTATTCTTCCACATTAGGCCTATGCCTACCATATAATAGTTAAGACCAGCCTACATTAAGAAGCAGTGATTTAGTACAGTTACTTTTTACAGTAAAATAAATCCAAATGTTTTTGTCCAGTAACCGTCACCATATGCAGTGATCACAGCACTGGAATTCCAACAACTACTACTGCTGAGGGCCTTCTTTATGTAGGCCTATGTGACATGCTTATTGTGATGTCAAGCAGATACGGTTTTACCAATAGGCAAACTAGGAAATTGCCTAGGGGCCCACCAAAAATGCCCACTCTACACACTGTATAGGGGCTGCAACAGTCAGCTCTGCCATGGTTAATGCCAGCAAAAATGCAAGACGGCCCCATGTGTACATTTTGCCTAGGGCCCTGAAAATAGGTAGAACCGCCACTGATGTCAATACTAACTCTTATCTAATGCACCCACTTTTCATCTGTCCCATGTTCTACCCCTCACAGCAAAGGCCCCTGAAGCAGTCTCTGAGTAAGTCTCTGTGTCGGGAGGCCTTCTGGAAATGCCTGATACTCTCCATGCTCATGTACGGCTGCATGGGCGCCATGGTCTGGTGCCACGTCACCAAGGTCACCCGTCTGACCTTCGACAGTGCCTTCAAAGGTACTTTAATACTGTATGTTGTTATGCTTTTGGCCACCTGCAGCCAAACACATCTTTCCTCTCTCTTCAACCCAACACGTCTTTGCTCTCTTTCCTTTCCTCTCTTTCCTGGGCAGTCATGGGTAAACGGTTAGGGCGTCAGACTTGTAGCCCAAAGGTTGCCGGTTCGACTCCCGACCCGCCAGGTGGGTGGGGGGAGTAATCAACCAGTGCTCTCCCCCATCCTCCCCCATGACTGAGGTACCCTGAGTGGTACCGTCCCACCGCACTGCTCCCTAGGGGCGCCATTGAGGGCTGCCCCCTTGCACGGATGAGGCATAAATGCAATTTCGTTGTGTGCAGTGTTCCCTTGTGTGCTGTGGAGTGCTGTGTCACAATGACAATGGGAGTTGGAGTTCACCAATGGGCTGTCTCTCTGTCTCTCTGTCTCCCTCCCTATGTTGCTCCTTAGGGAAGTCTATGATGTACCATGACAGCCCGTGCTCTGACGGTTACATCTACATCCCGCTGGCCTTCCTCCTGATGCTCTACGTGGTCTACCTGGTGGAGTGCTGGCACTGCCACGCCCGCAATGAAATGCAGTACAAGGTAGCAGGACACAAGGATTTAAGGATAGATGTGTTGCCGTTTGCCGGAGCGGAAGTGTTTAATCAAGTCTTTAGATTTTCTTTTGCTTCAGATGTGTAAAAGTTTTATCCCTTACCGGACATGTTTCGATGGTGTAACTTTCGTCTTCACTGTTACAGCTTAACTTCTGTTAACATTAAAAAGTGTTGTAGAAGAAAGGTGCGTGTGTGTGGGTGCGTGCGTGCGTGTGTGCGTGCACGTGTGTGTGTGCGTGCGTGCGTGTGCACGTGTGTGTGTGCACGTGTGCGTGCGGGCGTGTCTGTGTATGCGCACGCGTCTGTGTGAGTTCAGTCCAGTCATTAGAAGTTTGATAATCAAAGAAATGTCCTTCTCCGTGTCTCTGTCCTTGCCGTTTGCCAGGTGGACGTGGAGGGTGTTTATGAGCGCGTGCAGCGCATGCAGCAGGCTAAGCCCTGCATCTGGTGGAAGGCCATCAGCTACCACTACGTGCGGCGCACACGACAGGTGACCACTAGGGCTGGGAAGACGGGCCAGCTGTCACCTAATGTGGGATGTGTGGTGTCAGTAAATGATGTAGTCTGTAGTGTATCGTGAAAAGTACAGTAATAAATGTCACAATGTATTTGATATAATGTGATATAATGTCATGATACATTTGGTGTAATTTCATATAATGTCACGATTTTTTTTACTATAATTTTATATAATGTCATGTTGTATGTGATAGAATTTGATATAATGTCACAATATATTTGATAGAATTTGATATAATGTTACGATTCTTTTGCACACCCCTACAGGTGACGCGCTACCGCAATGGGGATGCCTACACCACCACGCAGGTGGGCACACACACACACACACACACACACACACACACACACACACACACACACACACACACACACACACACACACACACACACACACACACACACGCCAGAATGCAGTGCAGTTAAAATGTTATGCTGCCTTTGAACTCACGAGCAGTCTTAATTTACAACTACAAATACTTTATATACGTATTAGCGGACATAGGATTAACCTTTTAAGGTATGAAAAATGCCATTTTCAAAGTCATAATGAATACTTAGAAATTGATGGTGGTGGAAAATAAATTTGTTGTGTAAGTGCATCAAGCACTTGATATTACATAGCTGTTACACTATTTATTCCATTGTACATAATGAGCAAGACAGACTGTATTGCTACTGAAAAAAACTAACAAGGATCCACCACAAATTTGATCCAGCCAGTACACTTGACTACTGGTTACTCAGATAAGTTACCTATGTAGGAAGGAAATAGTGTTTCTTTTTTTTACTTTTACTTTGACTTTGGACACCTCTGCTAAGAATATTATATATTCTACCTTTAACTACCTTTTTACTTGTGCAGGTGTACCACGAGCGTGTCAACACGCACGTGGCCGAGGCTGAGTTTGACTATGGCCACTGTGGCGTGAAGGACATCTCCAAGCAGCTGCAGGGCCTGGAGAAGGCTGCCCTCACCAAGCTGCGCTTCACCAAGTGCTTCAGGTGATCAAAAAAACAGTTTGATATAAAAAACCTTCCTGGACTCAAAGAGTCAATGGGCTCGTTTTTGATGGAGCAGTTCTGTTTTTGCTATGCAGCGTGCATGCGCACTTTGCCATTTCCAGAATGCATTGAAATGGCAAAGTGAGCATGTGCCCTGCAGAGTAAAAGCAACACTGCTCCATCAAAATCGGGCCCGTTGATTTGAGGTGCTCTTTGAATGGGAAAATGCAGAACTTTAAAAAACAAAAATGCCAAGGCACTCTCGTCTATCAAAAATAAAAAGCCTTTATTACTTGGCTTGGTTTCTAGTGCCTCAGGTGCTTGGCTTTTGTTGGAATATTGTCTCTATGTACTTTTGTCTTATTTATTTGTGATTTTATCAATGGTTATTCTTGTTCTTAAATTGCTTTTGTTTTTATTTTGGTCAGCATCCCAGGGTATCTTGAAAGGTGCTTCAAATAAAATGTCTGATTATTATGATTATGATTATGATTATTATTATTATTATACAACCACAATGCGTAAACAATTATTATTGTAATATAAACAGTTATTATTATAATAAGTATAATTTATTATTGTAGTTATTACTTATGTTATTATGAATTAAAATTAATAATTTAATTCTTATTATTATTCAGCTTTGCCAATGTGGAGTCGGAGAACTCCTACCTGACTCAGCGTGCGCGTTTCTTCACGGATAACGAGGGGCTTGATGACTACATGGAGGCTCGCGAGGGCATGCACCTGAAGAACGTGGACTTCAAGGAGTTTGTCATGGCCTTCTCGGACCCCGACCACCACCCCTGGTACGTGTCCAACTACGTCTTCTGGACGGCGGCCTTCCTGACGTTCTCCTGGCCGCTGCGCGTGCTGACGGAGTACCGCACGGCGTACGCCCACTTCCGCGTGGAGAAGCTGTTCGGCGCCGACTACCTGCCCGTCACGCCGTGTGAGGACAGAGGGCCGCCGTACTGCGCCGCGCGGCGCATCCCGCGCGTCAACACCATCGACAGCACAGAGCTGGAGTGGCACATCCGCTCCAACCAGCAGCTGGTGCCCAGTTACTCCGAGGCCGGCCTCATGGACCTGGCGCAGCGGGCGGCCGCGGTGGCCGTCTCGGGCGGTGGCGGCGGCGGCAGTTTTGGGCGGCAGAACTGCGAGCGCTGCCACCGCGCCATCAGCAGCTCCTCTGTGTTCTCGCGCAGCGCGCTCAGCATCTGCAACGGCGGCAGCCCCCGCTTGCCGTTCAGCGGGAGCCGCTTCTCTCTCGGACGGCTGTACGGCTCGCGGCGCAGCTGCCTGTGGAGGAGCGGCAGCGGCAGCCTGGACGATCAGGAGAGCCCCAGCGAGAACACACGCTGCCTGGCCAGCTCCAGCTCCGGCTCGCGGCAGCATCGCATGGTCCGCGGCGAGGATGAGGACGAGCACGACGACCCCCCACCTTACCAGGACGCCCTCTACTTCCCAGTGCTCATTGTGCACTGCAGTGAGAGCTGCTCCAACCACGGGTCTTTCCACCGCAACAGCTCCTGCGTGGAGACGTCACTCTGAGCAGTTCTGATGGGCTCAGGGGGACACTGGGCTGTTGCCTTTAGGGAAGTATGTACGGTTCTGACTTGAGAAAGTCCAAAATGACGAGCTACACTTCCCCATGCTGGTCGTTCACTCCAGCCACAACACTTTCCAGCGCAGCAGCTCCTGCGTGGAGACGTCACTCTGAGCAGCGGTCAGTGGTGCGGGGAGAGTTAGGGGCTCCAGGGGACATCGGGCTGTTGTGACCAGCGATGGATATACACTAGAGACTTGAGGAGGTCCAAAATGATGAGCTCTATTTCCCCATGCTGATGGTCTCACTACAGCGAGAGCTGCTCCTTTCATCACAACAGCTCCTGTGTGGATTCGTCTCTCTGAGAAGCGGTCGATGGTCGGGGGAGTTAGGGGGTCAGGGGGGACATTGGACTGTTGGGACCAGGGGAGGACATACAGTAATATACGTATATTGTAGCCTCTTGCAGCCTTCTACTACATGGGCCCTTTGACGGGCCCATTCACTCTTTGCTGAAAACACTCCGCAACATCATAACAGTATTTGCCATGACAATGCAGAGAGTCTTAAGTAACCGATTACAAGTAACAAGGTTATAACTGGCTCTGGGCGGAGGGGTTAAAGTCTAAAATGTTGAGCTCTACTCTCTAGTTCCCCATGGACATTGTGCACTACAGCCAGAGCTACTCCAGCCATCACAAGAGCTCCTTATCAACTACACCGTTATTGTAACAGTTTGCAGTATAACCGTTAATATAACAATTTTCTGGTAGTCCAGTTATTGAAAATAAAAAACACCCTCATGCACGCCGCACCGACCTCAGCTGTTGTGCACGATTCTCAGATCTCGTGCATGAATACGCATATGAACGGCCATCCGGGTACTTTGCTCGTAAATGTGTGTTACGCCCCTTTATGGGGGAAATCAAACCGAATTTCTCATTGAATGAACACATTTCTCATTCTCAATGATCACAGTCCATGGTTCAGCCAAGGCTGTTTGGCTATATTATTTGAACAGCTGGCAACACAACACGTTTTCGGCATGTTGAGCGTGAACAATGCTAGTCTACAGGTCCTTGTCTTTCGTTTATTCTTTCCCAACACCAATTGACTTGCATTGGCTTTCCCCCTTATGTTTACCCCCAAAAAAGGGCGTAACGCACATGAAACACGTAACGCCGTTCATGAATATACGCACAACCTAAAATCCCGCCCATCCCAGCCGAGGTGGCATTGAAATAGTGAGCTTGAGAAAGTAAAATTAACCAATTAATTAATGAATTAATTGTAATGACCAAGTCTTAATCTGTTACTTAAGACTCTCACTAATGTCAGAGCAATGTTGTCATGATGTAGTTGAGTATTTTCAAAGGAGAGTGGGCCCATTCGCGGGCCCATCTGCTGTAAGAGGCTCCAGGACAGATACACTGAACTACCACAGCTCCTGTGTAGATGGCTCTCTCGCTGTGGCTGTCCAAGGCCAGCCAGAGTCAATAGTGCAGAAAGAGGAGCTACGGTTTAGTATAATTCCCTTCGCTGATGTGCAGTACTTCCCTGGTCCAGAAACCACAACAGCTTGTGCACGAGGTAGCATGAGACGTGTTTGCACTGTAAAACATTGAAAGCAATTTAAACGTGAAAAGTTAAGTTGCCCTGCTACCTTAAGTTTGTAACTCAACTCAACTCAAGGCTCAAACACAAGTTGAGTTAACTTACAAACTTAAGGCAGCAGGACAACTGACATTTTTACGTTTAACTGGCTGCAGTGTTTTACAGTGTGGTTGTCAGAGGTGGATAAAGCAGTTTGTGAAAGGAGAATTCCTTGAATGGCAAAGGTAGCAGCCTTGAAGAAGATGATCTGTATTTCCCCATGTGCTGTACTTTAAGCTCTTTTCAATCTATCTCTGCACTGGGGAGACAGTTCATCGGGGCAGTCAGCTCTGGCTGTAGAACTCAACCCCATAATGACGACCAGAGGTGGATGTACCAGCCTACTAAACTACCGTAAGTCAATTAGCAGTTAGAACAGCTGATTCAGTGAATAGGCTTAAGCAGATACTGTGTTTGTCGAAGCTTTCACTTTCTGAATCTAAGATGTTCTGCCCTGAACCCTATTTCTCAAATATCCCTGCTAACCAGTTGGCAAGTTACTAGGTTGACTTTGGGAAATTGCATTGCAACCAAGTCTAAGTTCCTGACGTGGTTAGTAACGATGTTGTTGAGAAACACACCCCTGGACACCTACGTACATGGTTTAAAAAAAACAAAGCAAAAAAAAAGCAAACATCAACAATTCACCTCCACATCACAGAGTTGTCGTCTCAACCTCCTGGTGCTCAGGGGTCCATGTATCCCAAATCTCTCTGTGGTGGTGACTGCACAGTGTCTTCCCAAAGAACACAGTCGGCTAATCTGAAATGTTTACTGATTTGCTGTATAGTATTTATTCACTGTAGGTTTCAGAGCAGCACCATTTACACTACCCATGTAGTGTGCTGTGGAGTGAAAATTTTGGACACAACTAGAACTAGTGTGTGGGAAATAGGTAGGCCTACAGTGACGAAAGATGCATGGGGTGTCACAATGACTACAGAAGTAGTGAGAAAGGAGTGTGATTTGTGCAAAGTGGAGTTATTATGTCATCTTTTATTCTCACTGTCATAGCAATAATGTGAGCACAGCACAGTCACTGTCATCACATGAAAGTAATAAAAGTAAAAAAAAATTGAACTAAAATATCGCTGAAACAATCACACTTAATGTATAGATTTTGACTGGAAAACTAAAACACTACGTCGATATTTAATTCTCATGGATGCAAAGAACTCCTCGATTTTTTGTCCACTCTGGGCTTTCTTGTAATGGCCTGTGAGAGAGGAGGGGGAGATCACTAGAATTTTGCACTTAAACATATCTGTACGTGATTGTTGCCTGTGATTTTTCTAAAACTTTAAACCGTAAGCAACTTTCCCAGGTTGATTACAATCTGTTATATTCTATGTAGACCCTGGGAATGCTTGACTTTGCAAACAGTATGTACAGTACCTGCCGTCTTAGCAATGATGCAAAGCAATGTTTTCATGGTGCAAGAAGAATATAAGCAAAGAAAGACCGGTTTAATACATCAGCTTCGGTTGAAGAAATGGATGTAAAATGTTTGTTTTTTTCCCAGGAAATGTAATACCTTAATGGGTAAAAAAAAATGTTTTTGGATGTGATTACATTGGGAAAGCCAGTGATGTAACAACTATGTTCCGTAAATGTATCGTGTGTATTTTACAATGTGTTGTAAATGGGTAATATAGTTGTACTAGCCTAAATGTATTGTTCAACAATGTATGTAATCACCATATGGCATAGGCCTATATACCCTCTATAACTCTGAAGAAGAAAACATGCAACTTTGGCTATGCAAAGATTAACCTCTGCGAACACCCACAATATACTCTTTAAGTGTGTATATATATCCAATTTTAATAAGGAAGGCCAGACAGTTGTATCTTTTCTAAAATGGCTGACGTTAATGTTTTTTGAGGGCAATGGAGAGTGTTTTGTGTGTTTATCGACAAGAGGATGTGGTACAAAAAATGCACTGACTGAATGTAGACTAAGTGGTACTTTTACAAAAACTTTTGACCAAATTATGAAATGTAAGAGACAAGATATGAATGACGCAAAAAGTTTAAAGTGGGATTTTGAGCAGTCCAAAGACATTTCACAGCATACCCATTACCTGCCTGCTCAGTCTGGACTGAAAGTTGTTGAAAATAATTGCTTTTACCACTTGCACCACGTTTTTATACTGCCTATACGCCCTGAAGATCACAAGCAAAAAAAAACCTTCGCCCCCTCACACAGTTGCCTTGATGTAGCACATACACACAATACCACTGTTGCAAAACACACATGGAGTATTCAACTGGTGTCATACTTTAAGAGGCACCCAACAGTTTTTTGTTTGTTTTTGTTTTCTTTGAAGGTGCAGTTGTGTTGTGAGTAATATGGAAAGTTATGAAAGGGAAAAGCAATTATTGTTGTAATGATATTGTTCAGTAATGGATTATATCATTTACTACTGAATAACAAACTTATAATGTTTAAGATGTTTCAGTGTGATTTATTTTGTTTAAATTCCGCTCTATAGTAGCACTCAGGTTCAAAGCAGTCATCATAGCACACTGTTCTGATATTTACTAGGATCATATCAATCTAATGGGCAGTATAGGCCTACCGCACAGGTTCCCCCTTAGTGAACAATATTTGTTTTTTTTAAAAGTTTGTGTCGGTGCCATTTACTGATTGTAAATGGTTGCCCCTGGTCACCTTGCTCCTGGCCCTCATGGATAATCCGGCCATGACTGTAATTTAACAATCCATGCTGCTTCCTGTCAGACTGCTTCAATTTTGGCATATCATGGGCAGAGGGTGAGCTTCTGGTGTGCTAGTATGGTGAACAGAACTCTTTTCATGCCTTCTTTACATATGCTCTTAAAACTACACTTGATAGTTTTTTTAAACCTCAAACAACACAAACATAGTTCCAGTGGTTTATCACGTTATTACAGGGTGATGAAGTCTCTTCAAAGACATTTTTCTGTCCTCCATGAACTGTAACAGTAAGGCTAGAGATCCATTATAGCGTTACGTTATCGCAGCTCGACGTACTGGATGTCCCAGTGTCGACGCACTGCTACTACAGCTCGCGTGGCCCGGGAGTTATATACAGGAAGTACCGGTATATCAATCTACATTTCTAGCCGTTTTATCGATATAGCAAACCAACTGCCCCTAAATTACAGTTCAAAATGCTCTTACCGAACTCGGCACATGTGTTTTTTTCACACACAGCTTGGCCTCGTGTTGTTATGCTTATGGTCGAAATCGAACATAATCATTTGAACCCAGGCATCATAAGGACATGCAACATACATGCTTGTAGTCTATATTTTGTACATCCAAAAGTTCGATAGATGTCAAAAATCTACTTTTACCGAGGGAAATGCACCTTCGTGATGACCACAGGTATCATGGGACATCTTCATGTAATCAACAGTCATTGGGTAACGCAGTCCGTCAGCCGCTGCTAATTTGCATAACTTTCAGGAGGGCTCAACTTTTTGACGTGCCACCGGAGCCACGCTCGCCGTGCCGGAATCCCAAAATGCATTGCGAGTCCGGTAACGACGATATGCCGCATTTCATTGAAAATGAATTGAATGCGTTGGTACGGCTTGCGTCAAACTGACTAGTGGATGGGCACCGTCATACGTAGTAGATCAACTTTGTAGGAGAAGGTCAATTGCCATTTCAATTACATTTTACATTACATGTGTTCCTAATGGGACAATGTCAGTATTTTTTCAATAGTGCAATGTAAATGTTGCAGTGCTAATTCAACACTATTCTGAACACACATAGTCCCACTCAATTTTAGTAATGAATCTCAACTCTTTGGTGTTAAATCAGCACTGTGAAGCCATGAATGTTAAATTGAAAGTGTGAATTTAACACCCACTGAGTTGAATTTAACACTTCATCGAGTGGGACCATATATACTCAAAACAGTGTTGAATTAACACTGCATATTTTACTGTGTGGGGTTGGGACCTTGTGGTCTCCTGAAATGGCTAGACGAGATCTAACGATAGACGATATCTAAACAATAAACAAGTTTGAAAGTGAAAGCCCAACAGGGAAACTCCAACTCCCATTGTCATTGTGACACAGCACTCCACATCACACAAGTGGACACTGCACACAACGAAATTGCATTTATGCCTCACCCGTGCAAGGGGGCAGCTCCCAATGGCGCTCCTGGGGAGTAGTGCGGCGGGATGGTACCACGAGGGTACCTCAGTCATGGAGGAGGATGGGGGAGATCACTGGTTAATTATTCCCCCCAACAACCTGGCGGGTCGGTAGTCAAACCGGCAACCTTTGGGCTGCAAGTCTGACACCCTAACCGCTTACCCATGACTGCCCTGAAGTTTGCAGTTACACCTTGTCCTATTCAGTGCAAGCAACATTAGGGCCTTAGCTTTATGGATGACAGTTAATGTCAACATTAAATCCTCATTTAATATTCATGACCACAAAAAAGGTTGGAAACCTCTGATGTTTGGCATGAGAGATGTTAGTTCAGCATTTTACCACTAGAGGGCACACTGTCTGCATCATCCTCATTGTAAGGAGGACAGTCAGTCAGTCAGCCACACTGTTATGTCTGCAAGACACTGAGTGCCACTGCAGTATGAAACGGTGTACAAGTCTATAAATGTTTAATAGCTCAAAGGTCAACGTCATCTGCTGCAGTAGGGAGTTCTATGGACGTTAGTCTCTCTAAACAGCGGGATGATGTTTGCTCAGTGTGTGTGAAGGAGCCGGGTGATTAGTGATTAGCATTATGGCAGGGTAATGATATTGTTTACTGAGTAAACCATGCCAGCGTGACTCTCCGCCACATCATTACTGTGAAACTCTTGTTGTGTAAGCACTTCACAAAGCCACTCTATAATGTCTCTCTTTCTCTCTTTCTCTCTCTCTCACTCTCTCTCTCTCTCTCGCTCTCTCTCTGTAGAATGTCGCCTCGATGTCTGAGAGCAGCGATTCACTGGAACAGCAGTGATTATTTTCCCATTTCGCCCTAAGCAGTAATACTAGAGTCTCTCTATGTGCTACTGTAAATGACCTCATCTTATTGTCTCCACTGAGGAAAAAAAACAATCAATCGAAGGTCAACAGTAGGTTTGAAGATGTTAGACATCTCCATTGGTCATTGGACTGTCATTAAGGCCCACCTTAGGACAGGGGAAACAATAGGTTGCTACATAATGACGGCAATATAGTTTTTGAAAGCTTGTAATTAACAAAATGGAGGGCATGTTGTCTATTGGGTCGTCTGTACTCTGTCCTAAGTGCAGGCTCTAAAGGTTTATAATGCTTTAGGTAACGGTAGGCCTATATGGCTTCTTTGAAATAGTGTTTAAAGTGCACCTTTTCACTCTGTGCTCTTGGTGCAGTGTGCTTGTCTTTAGGGAACAGTCTGTGACTTTTTGGAGCACTGTTTAGAGTAGTCCTCTTTTGAATCCCTTCCACATGTAGAATAGGGGGGGGGGGTACTGCAACAGGATGGTAACGTTACAGACATTCTTTACAAAGACATTACCACAAGGTCATGCCATCCCGTCGACAACAAAATCCCAAAATAGGAATTGTGTCTTATGGGGTTAAAGTGCTCCACTTCACTATGTGCTCCTGGGCAGTCCTGTCAGACTCAGGCAAACCTAGGCAATTGCCTCGGACCCCACGCTAAAAGGGCCCTCCCTGTTAATGACTGCTTAATGCGCTTGTCTTTAAATGACAGTGATGTCAAGTTTGTGAGTGTGGCAAACACCTCCCTACATTCAATGACTTAAAAGTGCAATAATAGTTTCAAATACCAATAGTTGGAAGAGAAAGGGGCCCAACTTCCCTCTTTGTCTAGGGCCCCAAAATGCCTTGAGACAGCCCTGTTCCTGGTGCTGAGTTCTTGTTTGGCTGTTTTCCTCAAACCTGAGTAAGCTTACTGCAGAGACCAGTCTATCCCGTGAGGTACCTCCACCCTTGGTGACCTAATTGGCACAAGAAAGTCAACTTGCAGTATTTCATTTCGTGAAAAGCTGTTCAACACTTGATACTCTAGCTATTCATTTTGCTATTGTTAACAGTGATGAGGCTCTTACTAGTTTGAAAGCAACAGGAAATTCAGATGGTTTCCACATGGGGTTGTCCTGCAGGGTAGTGTTGTGACGTTCATGAAAGAATCGATTATTTTGAACGGCTCCTACAAGTGAACGATGGGAACCGAATCACAGATGGGGGAGCCACTCTACTGTTTTTTTCGTGACCCTCACATTAATATTNTAATTTGGGGAAAAGAGCACCACTATCTGCCTCAGAGAGTCTTTAGAAGGAGGAGGGCAATCTGTTGTTTTGACAAAATTACCTACAGGTGGAGTCAAACATGTTATCTTCTTAACACTGAATAAATAATTAAAAACCACTCAAAAGAGCCAGCTCTTTGAAAGGAATGAGCCACTATGATCCGGATCCTGTCAAAGAGCCAGAAATCTAATTTCTACAGCAGGGTGAAAGAGTACTATTATCTCTTCTAGAGTCATTGCCAGGAGATTACTTTTCGACTTTGCGGTGACCTTGTGGTCAAAATGTCATCTCCTGCCACTGAGTAAATAAACAGAAGGACGAAGAAAAGAAAAAATAAGACAAAAATCCTATGCAACTTTATAACGGTATATAGCCCATGGAAAGTGTCAAAACAGACGCAGGATTTTTTCATCCAAGCTAATTAAACACTGAAACTTATGGTACCATAATGGTAGATAATGGTAGAGTCATAAAGCATGCTGTTCCCACAGTGGAATGCTGTAATAAGTTCTGAAAAGATGTAACTGCCATAGTAGGCCTACACCACTATGACATTACACAATACACAGGGCCTTTAGTCATAAATAAGACTTTGTTGTTGCCTTTCTGGTGACCTCAAATTTAGGTACCATGTCTTAAGATATTAAAGTTGGCATCGCGATAATGTTTTCACAGTAGTCCCATTGATGTGTCCATTTAATATAGCCGTTGCGAAAAGTTTTGTTTCCTATCCATCTGGTTGAATCAACAGCTTATAACTTGACTTTCAAAATCACTTGGCTTCAGAATTCACTCACAGCTAGCCCTCCAAGATAAGGCTGTATCCACAAAAATAGATTTGTTGCATTGAAGACAGATTTATCATTCAATGAACATGGAAAAGGCAGATTTTGGCAAGACAAGTGTTGTCGCCTCCACAAAATATGTGATGAATCACTTATTGAAAGTCAGGTTATTAGCTGTTGTTCCAAAAACTGGATACGCGACAACACTTTTTGCAAGTAGTGTAGTATTGGACCAAAAAAAAATGTTACAGTTGCCAATGCTACAAAGGCCAAATAATCAAATGAGGAAATAAATGAATTCTGCTGTTATCTGGTGGTCAGAGTTCACAGGTATTTGGCACATGGACTATCCATCCTGTGCTCCAAGCCTGAGCATTGCCAAGCATGCCACACACTTAATACTGCATCTCAGGGCTGGACTGGCAATCTGGCATACAGGGTATTTTCCAGGTGGTCTCAAAGTCCCCATGGGCCCAATACTGCTCTGTATTTGTTTGTTTGTGCTGGCACAGTTTAGAGGATGCGGCCCAGTCATCTTCAATATAAACCATAGAAGAATATCAGAATAGAGTATGAAAATGGCTTGTACTTTGTTTGCGACGGACCAGTTAAAACAAAAAATGCTGGGTGATTTTTTTGTTCCTAGGCCAACCCTGCTGCATCTGGCACAGGTAAAGTTAACATGTCCCTTATCAGTCCCCACAATCTTGAAATGCTTGACAAATGGGTATATACTAGATAACAGAGCTTGGCACTGACTGAACTGATTATTCACACAGCATGAAGGGGTGATCAAACAGGTTTTATTTAGGCAGAGATACGGCTGTTGTTGCAGGAGCTCAGGACTGTCCTGTCACTTAAGTAGTAAGGACAAGCCTTCAATCAACTTGTATTCAACTTAAACAGATAAAACTGGCCACATGGCCAGCAATGACCTCCATTAGGGGTGGATGAAAGGCCATTGATGAAGGCCACTGATAAAGGCCATTGCTGGCCGAAACATGTTGGCCATTTTTATCTGTTTGAGTATGAACTAGCTTACAACACAACATTACACACAACAAAGTCCTGAACCATGAACTCGTACTTGCAGTCTCAAAGCTTCAATTTCCACTTCCTTCAGAGAAAGTCTCAGTTCAGGAGTACATGCAAAGATACATCCACTGCAAAAACAAAGAAGTATGAAAGTGAGCCAAGCTAGATAGCAGACAAGCAAGCAGGGAACTACTTGATCAAGCAAGTACCTAGCAGATAGATAAGTAAATAAATAAACACAATAAATAAATAGTGAGTGTTGAAATATTTTGCTGACATGCTTAATGTAACAAACAACAGGGCTATACTGCCCTACAAAGGCAAAGTGCAGCAACTACACCAACATTGAAACTGAGAGAAATGCCTTCAAAGTTTCCATACTGTCCTAAACACATTTCAGGTATAACAGGTACAGAAAGTAAAAACACAAGGGATGTTATCACCCCTGGTGTACTGTACCTACAATGTCTCTGACTGGCCAGAATGAAAACTTTAAAGGTATTTTTTCTCTGTTTCCGTTTTGCCATAGTTACTGCACTTTGCCTTTGTATGGCAGCACTGACCGCTATTCAGGTCAGTGTACAGCAGTTTAGATTTCTGTATAGTAGTTTCTGTGTATGTGATAGAGTTACTGTACCTCAGTCTCGTGGAGGTGGATTGCTTTCCCATCTGACAGCTCTCTGAAAATCTCTGGTGACCAAACCAAAGTAAACATAAACATGTTCATACTGAAGGTCTGATGTTGCCTTGTTTAGAAATGTTCTCCTCCTTAATGCGCAGGTGCTACAGTTTAAACCAATTGCATGTGTACATTGTAACTGTGTGTGTGTGTGCGTGTGTGTGTGTGTGTGTGTGTGTGTGTGTGTGTGTGTGTGTGTGTGTGTGCTGTACTTACTGGACATGCACTCCAGTCGCAGTATGAGTGCTACAAAGCTCTCCAGTGAGAGGCTGCCCTTGGAGCCTCCATAGCGGAAAGCCAGCAGGTTTAGCATGTCGTCGCTAACCTGCACCCCTATGGACAAACACATACAAATTATGGCTATTTACAGAACGATCTAAGATTATTTGCTTTTACGTATCTTTGTATCATCAAGTTCCGTTTGTTTGTAGACTAGCATTTCATACATTGCTGTATGTACTGTATAATGGGGAGAGTAAAAACCTTTTATGTTCAGTCCAATTCATATGACATATTGTGGACATTATTGACATTACGCAAGAACTTGGATGTAAAGTATGAGACCAGGGTGCTGTTGAATGATTAGTTTGTGGGTGCTTAGTGAGTAAACATGAGAATACATGCAGTTTTGTGTGTGTGCCTGCGTGCGTGAGTGTGTGCTTGTGTGTGTGTGCTTGTGTGTGTGTGTCTGTGTGTGTCTGTGTGTGCGTGCATGCGTGCATGCATGCATGTGTGCGAGCGTGTGAAAAGAACGGAAAGGAAAGAAAAAGAAAGGAAAGGAAACTTGTGAGAGCATGTATCCAGTCGTCGGGTTGGATGGGCGTCAAGAGAGTTGTGAGAGCCCCGACAGGCGAAGATTTGGTCTGTCATTGTTTTACGCCCCATTTCACACCATTATCACGTCTCAACACGTATTGCTGCTGGGAAAAAACAGCGTTGGAGCCTCACAGTGGTGGGATCCTCGCAGAACTGAAGTGCTCCATCACATGCATTGAGCATACCATATGATTTGATATGACATCTCATTCATTGCATTTGGACACCTGTGGGCGTTAATTATATGTATCTATCTATGAATCCAGGTATCTCTGTATGTCTGTCCTAAAATAGTATCTCGTTAATTTGAAGAAAGAAGACAAATTATAAGACAGTCACTTGTTTGAACTAGTTATATTTAGAAGGATGTACTTCTTTCAACCATTAATTAAGAAAATTATGTTAAGAGAATGTGGAAAGTGAAAGAAGTATTGAGGTGTCCTTAATGAGGGTGAGTGACAAGGCTGGGGGCAGAGGAAGCATCTACAGGATAGATATTGAGATATACTGTAGCTATTATGGTACACAGTAAAAAATATGTATATACATAGCGACTTACAATTATTTACAGGTTATTAGTCACAGGCCCTGGAGCAATGTGGGGTTAGGTGCCTTGCTCAAAGGCACTTCAGCCATGAAAGGAGGTGCAGGGAGGGGTTAGGGTGGGATTCCACTGCAAATTTTACTATGTAGATTTGGGGTGGGAGCAATTGAATGAGGCAATTCCACCTCTAACCTGTAGGGCAGGGGTGGGGAACCTTTTTCATTCGAGGGGCCACTTCAAATTCCTCAAAGGGCCATAAAAGTCCTCCAAGGGCCTTACTAACACAATCCAGGATATCCCCTTGCACTTTAAGTCTATATTGAAGGCAGCCACCTTTAAAACAGACCCCACCTTCTCTCGGTCCCCTGAATATAACTTATTTGTATTGCAAATGTAATTTCTAAGATTCCTTTAACAAAATATATGTGAAGCTGCATAACATACCATAAACCATAAACAGCCCTCGAGATATAGGTCCCCCACCCCTGCTGTAGGGCAACCGAGGTGGGAAAAAACTACTTAGTGTTACATTAAGTGTGGACACACACACACAAAACCCTATAAATAATATTCATAGCCTACCTGCAGCAATAACAGCATTCCTCAGTTCACCAAGGGATAAATCCCCAGTCTTGGAGACATCTGTGCGGTAAAATATTTCCTAGCAAGGGAAAGAAAGAGTATACTGCTTTAATATACAGTGTGGGCTCCATTTCAAATTTCAAGGTAATTATTAGTTGGGAAAAGGATCCTATTTACCCTGTAAGTAACTACTCGCTCCCACAATCGAAGAAATTCATTGCAACTGAGATGGCCAGTCACCGAAAGCTTCAAGCAAGTTATGGAAACACATCATCATCACCATCATCACCACCACCGTCATGTATTATATCTTAACAATCAATCAAACATTATCATCATCATCATCATCATCATCATCAAGTATTATATCTTAACCTCATAATGCACGCTGTTCCACCAGTGGAGCACTGTAATAGTTGTTTAAAAGTTAACTATTGTAGTACTACACTACTTTGACAAAACACAGGGCCTTTAGTAATGCACAATGACTTGGTCATTGACATTATGGTAACAGCTAAGTTACAGTCTTAATAGTCTTAACAGTCTTAATAAGTGTCATGGAAAGAGCAAAGAGCAGTTGACCACAGGATACATCCATCAAGGCGACCATGCTGTGACAGGTATCCAGGCCAAAACCCAGTGAGTTGCCTGTAGGCACAGGGAAATACACAGACACAAAAGTCATCTCAGATCAAAGAGGTACGACCTTATTTGATGATCGTCTTCATTCTTTGTGTTTGTGTGTGTGTGTCAAACTTGCCCTGGACAAGATTCTCATTCAGCAGCCTCTGTAGCCGTTCTGCATCCACCTCCTCATACTGGTAGCATGGAGGAATGAAGAGCAACAGTGAGTACAAAAAAGACTTGAATCATGTTCATACAACTGCTTATAGTCAATATGTGCTCATACTGTGCCGTACACAGCATTCAATAGATATATACATACAGTATATGGTTTATAAAGTATGACAAAACAGCAAATAATGGGGCAAAGCTATTGGGGCATGGCAAGCAGGGTAATTTCCCCAGGGCCCTCTGGTATTGATAGTGGGGGCCCTATTGTGACCATGGCAGGCTATATGGGGGGCCCTATCAGTGTCTTGCCATGGGGCCCTGTGTGCAATTGCTCCACCGCTGACTGTACATCCAAATACATTATAGACATTAAAGGAAATTACCTCATCTGTGTATTTCTGGAACAAGGATTCTGCTGTGGCATTATCTTCAGAATGTACTGGCTGAGAAGGAAACAAATGCAAAGAAATGTTTGATTGATTGTTTGTAGAGTAGAGTAGAGTAGAGTAGAGTAGAGTATCATTTATTTTATGGCATGTAGCCAGTATTTAATAAAGGGTTTTTAACTTTAGTAAGGAGTGCCTCAAATAGTGTTTTTTATCTTTTCATTTATTTATTTATTTGATCCAAGGGGGAAATTAAGGTGTCATGTTACTGAAACATCAGAACATTGTCATTATCAATATTATTTATATCATCAAAACATAAAATATAAGTCTATTCAAATTAAAATGTGTCCAAAAAATATGTGTGCATTATCCAATTTCAAGCTGACATCTGTAGAGCATGGTTGATTAACACTTACCCTTGAGATCGTCATACTGGCAACAGAATTTTCACTGAAAAGTACATAAACAAAAACAAGCTTTAAAATCAGTTAAAAACCAATACGGAGCCTTCAAATGACAAAGAGTAGATAAAACAATTCAAACAGGTCTTTGGCCATGGCACCATATTGTTATGCTGGGGACCGCCGTTCGATACTGGCCCGAGGTCATTTCCCAATCCTTCCTGCTTTTCTCTCCTAGTTTCCTGTCATAGTATATGACCGTCTTGTCCGAATCATAGGATTTTTTTCTTTCGAGGGACCACCTCAAATTTTATAAAGTTCTCCAAGAGACGTACTATGAACACAAGCCAGAATTTCCTCCTGCACTTTAGGCCTATATTGAAAGTGGCCCCCTTTACAACCCTACCTTGTGAAACGGCATAACATTAAAATGATAATGGGATAAGACAGTCTCATGGGCCACCCCACCCATGGAATAAAGGCTTGAAAGCCCAAATAATATCTTAAAAAACAGTATGAAATCTAGAAATGCACTCAGAGAGTGCAGACCTCTGCCAAGGAAGCTGTTTGATAGAACATTTGGCTATGTTACGCCCTATTTTTTTCAAGTACTTTTTCTGCTTTGTTTTTATGGAGTTAGAAACTGGAATGTCACAATTTGCCTTATCCTGCAATGGTATATAATCTTTCCGAAAATTCCTGGATCCGCATCGTGATCCTTATCACCAGCAACATTTCATCACTTGTTCCTTTTGTCATTTCCAACAACTCCACAAAATTTCATCCAAATCCGTTCATGACTTTTTGAGTGATCCTGCTGACAGACAGACAAACAGACATACAGTGAGTCCAATATGTATTTGATCCCTTGCTGATTTTGTTGGTTTGCCTACTAAAAAAGACATGATCAGTCAATAAATGTTATGATAATATGTATTCTAATATGGAGAGACAGAATATCAAAAAGAAAATCCAGAAATTAACTGAAGAGAATATATATTAATTTATTTCCATTTCATCGAGCAAAATAAGTATTTGATTCCCTGCCAACTGATTACAGTTCCGGGCCCACAGACCAGATGGGCACTTCCGATCAACTTGTCATCTGAATTAAAGACACCTGTACATACTAACATGCATAAAAGACACATTGAATCAGCAGAATCAGTCCATAGTATGAGTGAATCAGTCACACTCCAACCTCACCAGCATGGGAAAGACCAAAGAGTGGTCAAATGATCAGGGACACGATTTTAGACCTGAACAAAGATTAAATGGACTGCAAAGCCACAAGAAAGAGACTGGGTATTAATGACCCAGCTGTTGATGCATTTCTTCCAAAATGTGAGGAATACAAAATGACTATCCATCAGCCTGTCAGGGGTTCTATACAAGATTTGACCTTTTGTAGGGATTTGATAATCATGAGAACAGAAAGAAATCACCCTAGAGCTGTACGGGATGAACTAGGCAATGATATCAAAGCTACTGGGGCCAAAATCACTTATAAAACTACTGGTAGCACTTAATGCCACAGAGGTTTAAAATCCTGTAGTGCACACATGGTACCTCTACTTCAGAAGGAACCTGGGCAGTCCCACTTGAGGTTTGCCAACAGATATCAGACTGGTTTAGGATATGATAAGGAGGTGCTGTAGTCAGATGAAACCAAAATCAAGCTGTTTGGCATTATCACAATTCAATGTGTTTTGAGAAAGAGTACTGCTGTCTATGATCCCAAGAACACCCTCCTCACCATCATGCATGAAAGTGGTATCATTATGGTTTGAGGGTGTTTGTCTGGCCAACGCACAGGACAACTTCGCATCGTCAATGAATGGATGGAGGGAGACATGTAATGTGCAATCCTGAGTGCAAACGTCCTTCCCTCCACCACTACACTGAAGGGTGGGCCATTGGATCTCCCAACATGACAATAATACACAACATACAGTCAATGCAACAAAGGAGTGGCTCAATAAGAAGCATATTAAAGTCGTGAAGTGGCCTAGACAGTCTCCAAATATTAACCCTATAGTAATTCTATGGAGAGAACTGAACCTCCCATTTGCCAAGCTACAGCCACAAACTATTAATGTTTTAGAGATAATGTGCAAAGAAAAATATTTTCTACTATATGCACAAACATTGTCATTAACTAAAAGAAGCATCTAACCTCAGTGCTAGACAACTAGGGCTTTGCCACAAAGCACTTTATCCTCTTTAGCTAGAGGGATCAAATACTTATTGGCCTAAATTAAATACAAATAAATTAAAATATATTATTTTAAGTTATTTTCTGGAATTTCTTTTTGATATTCTGTCTCTCCATGTTTGAATACATATTATCATAAATGTATAGACTGATCATGTCTTTATTAGTGGGCAAACCGGCAAAATCAGCAAGGGATCAAATACATATTGGACTCACTGTACAAACTGACAGACAGACAGACCAACGCGACCTAAAGCATAACCTCCTCAGGCCAGGTAAATATATGCTCCTGAGTGCTATAGAGCTCCTTACTCGAGTTCGCCGCCGTCTGTCTTGGAGAACATGGCGAGGAGGTATGAGGCCGTCTCGTTGGGGTAGAACGTTGACGGCACAATAACATAGTCGCCGGGTGCTAGTCTGACAAACGCCATGACCTCACGGGCGTTCAGGAACGTCCCACTGGAGGCTACTGGGAGTCTCGCGAAGAACTTTGCTGGGAACTTGCCCTTTGTTCCTTTGGACTGCGCCAAAACCAGAAGATCAGATTATCAGATTATGTTCAATATTATTATTATTATTATTATTATTATTATTATTATTATTATTATTATTATTATTATTATTATTGATATCTGCACCTTCATTGGGGTCATGTACATACCTCAGGTGGCACCTATTGACAAAATGACATCAAGGGAAAAAAAAACATTTTCTTAAAAAATAAAAAGGAGTAACGTCTGAATTTTTGTATGTAGACAGTATGATTAATCCTTTCATATGTCCAAATACATTTAAAATGCAAAACTACAGTGAGTAATCTAAAACATGTCTATGAAGATCAGTCATTTGGGTCATGTTAATCCAAATAACAGTCATGTTATCCAAGTAACATGTTGTGATCACGATATTATTGAAAGACACTGACGCACGTTGAAAATAGTGAAGCCGATGTTGAAATTTTTGGCCAACCGCCTGTTCCTCTTGTTGGACTTCTGCAGGAGGGACACTAAAAGGTTCTTTGGCCCGTTGTCCATCGCAGGGTCGCCTTGGATGGCCTCTACGTGAATGTGGTACTGAGGGTTCGTCCAGAACGTGTCTGGGAAACATTTTGACACAAAATGCTGCTTAGAATGTGTATTTTTCAAACCCTTGTTTGTCAACATATTTGTCAGAGATTGACAGTCAGAGGCAGAGGGACAAATACTGACATACATACTGACATACATACATTACATTCACACACACACACACACACACACACACACACACACACACACACACACACACACACACACACACACACACACACACACACACACACACACACACACACACACACACACACACACTTACCTTTATAATTCTGGCATCCACCAGCTGTAGTGCCTGCCACCCATCGGCCCTCGTCACATCTGTATTTCCATTGGCTGTCTGGGGAGCCGTCCAGGAAGCCCAGACTCACAGAGCACACGTCCAGGTCTATGTAGTTACGGCAGAAATCCTCCATTGACATCCTTGAAACAGAAAATGACACATGAAATCCTCCATTGACATCCTTGAAACAGAAAATGACACATGAAATCCTCCATTGACATCCTTACCCTCTACTGCATGAATTATTATATTTACAATGTAAAAAATGTTTCAGTGCTTTTTTAGTGTTAAAATGAGTTAAATAATAGATTTAAAAAAAATAAATAAATAAAATTATTTTTAATTAAGATTTTAGCTTATGGTTGCCATATGGCAACTTCATGCAGTCGTGGAATCTTGTGTAAAATCAGGTTTTTCCTCAAAAAGAGACTTTTTCCTTGATAAAACTCCAATATATTACTTTCCAAATGTTCAAACTCATTAAATTACATAAATTATATATTTTTAGTATTTAGTGAAATTATTTTTGGTAAGATAGCAAAATATGGTCAACAATTCGGCCCATAGACATGTACACACATTTACAAAAAAGCTTCCGAAAAGGATGTTTACACCTATTTGCAAACATGTACAATGCATTTTTACATTGAACATGTCTAAAATTACAAATATAAGTACAAATTATTCATTTGGCACAATAATTATAAGAAATATCTGTAAAAATAGCCTCATACTACTCTAATTCTAAGTCATTCCAATGGGGTTGATTGGGGTGAATGGCCAAAATGTTGTTCCATAACTGCATGAAGTTGCCATATGGCAACCATAACATTTTACCATTTTACAAAAAAACCTTTGCACCTAAAGTTGTTTTAATGATGAAGAATAACAGTTTACATATTACAGATAGTGTTTTTATTTTTTTTATAACAATACTTTGGGCTGAAATGTTGGTAATACCTTGGTTTATGGAGGCCTTGAGCGATGACCTCCACACACCAAAGTAGGTGATGAAAAAGGGCTTCCTGTGTTTATTTCTTAAAGTTTTTTTGGTTTCAAAGTAAAAGGCTGTCTTATCACAAATAAGTCTAAATATATAGGTTATAGTGTACCATCTACTAGAAAAACTGGAAAAAGTTAACGGTTGCCATATGGCAACCCTATGCAGTAGAAGGTTAACACAGGAAAATGACAAATGAAATCCTTTAGACAGAAAATGACAAAATATCTTGGTGTGAGTGTTGGAGCAGAGGACTCACGCATAGGTAGATGCCATGCCCCCCCACACACCCACACCCACACACACAACTATACTATACAGTATGGTACATGTACCAGAATGGGTTAGTGATGACCAAGAAAAGGTGTAATACCAAAATTCTCACACACACACACAGACACAGACACACAGACACACAGACACACACAGACACACACACACACACACACACACACACACACACACACACACACACACACACACACACACACACACACACACACACACACACACGACAATACAGTACATGTACAACAATGAGTTACAGTAAAAGCAACCAAGAAAAGGCGTACCAAAATTCACCATCATCATGAATGGAAAGGCAAGTGGTTCTTTCCTGTACGCTCACTGTTTGCCATTTGGGTGATCTGTGGATTAAAAGCATAAAACAAGAGAGACCTCTTGAAACAGTCACACTCCTTACCATGTGTTCAGGATCCTAAAAAATACAGTCAATAAAAAAATAGCTGTCTTATATTTAAAAAAATGAATATACCACAGATATTCTTGCACTAAGGGACATAGTATCAGAAAAACCTTAGAAACTTTGTGCAAATATATGAAGTGCTGCAGATATCCGGCTTCCGTACCTATCACACTGCACAAACACTGCACAATCATAGACACACCTATCGTGGCCTACTTGGAGTGTAGTGAAGAACTAACAATAACCCAAGATATCAAAGGGTTTTTAGTTTGATAAAAATCAGCAAACAAAGTGCTGCCTTGACTATGTAAGGTCCGTTAGTCTAGAACAGTGTTTCCCAACCTTTTTTGTCTCATGTACCCCCCAAGCCTTTTCGTTGTCCCATGAGTACCCCCTAACTCATGTTTTACATCGCTTTTCTATTCCAGTGTGACTATGATCCATACATTTGTTAAAATTACCATTTTTCCAAGTACCCCCTGCAGTGTGCTCACGTACCCCTAGTGGTACACGTACCCCTGGTTGGGAAACACTGGTCTAGAATAGTGTTAGCGTTAGGGAGCCCCTGAAGACGTTGCAAATGGGTAATTTTTTAAAACTAAGGGGGGTTGGAAGACTTATGTGGATGTCAAGGGGAAGCGTTGGCAGGCTTACGATAAGGTCAATGGGGAGTCTGTGTAGCCACATAATGCATGTCGTTTGTACCACCCGTGGCACGCTGTAAAAGTCATTGGAAAGTTAACTACCATAGTGCTACACTACTATGACATAACACAGGGCCAATGCACTAATGCACTACGACTGGGTCATTGCCATTCTGCTAACAACAAATAGCCTATATAATGCTGTGTCTTAATGGAACGGTTGAGAAGCACTGGTCTAGAGGGAGTTTGAGATAGGGAGTACTGACTTGTCGCTCCAGTCTCCGTTCCACTCCCCATGCCCCCAGGGGTTGAACAGCCTCACCAGTCTCACCGGCTGGTTATTGCTCAGCACCTGTACAACAAATATATTGATTACTGTATATTATGCACACAGACACATGTGCACACATGCATACACACACAAGCACTCGCACATACACGCCCACATACTGTACATGCATGCACACGCACATTGCACGCACGCCCACACACACACATACAAATATATGAATTAGGCCTACCTGCATTATTCCTGTAACTGCATAGGCATGGCCCTCCACAATACCATTAGGTAATACTGTGTTTGCCGCTGTTTTCTGAGCACAAAACACAAATGCTAAGCATTTACACACACAGTATTTACTCAAAGTATTTACACATGTGAGACATGCTCCTTGATATACATTTGCTGTTACCAGACCAAGTTGTAACATGCATTACTAAATATTCTCTTCAATGGCGTAGCAGTGTAGTACTATGGCAGTTAAGTCTATTCAGCAACTAGTATAGGGGTGCATTTGAAGGGTTTATTTGCAAAACGGTGTATCTCCATTTTGTAGAATGTTGGGAAATTGACCTTTTTGTATGGGAATTCCATTGAATTGCATTGCAAAATGCATTTTATATAGGTTAAAAATGTATGTTCTCACAATATTTGAATGGTAAGAATTCATATATAGGTGATATGACCTCTGAACAGCCATTTTCAATAATAAAATGCAAAAGTCAAAAAATGGAGATACACCGTTTTGCAAATAAACCCTTCATTTCTCAAAAGCATTTCTCATTTATCAATGCATTCATGTTCCTGAGCTACATTAAAATAAGAGCTCAAATTTAGGCCAATTAACTGCAAACTTGACTGTAAAGCCACACCATAATACTATACGTGATGATTATGCCCATCTGTTGGTATGGTGGAGTGGTGGACTGGTGACATAGGTCTACTGTTCTCTTATCAGACAAATTCGGTTGACTTCTCTCTACGGGAGGTCCACTCCGCAGGGGACATCCACCGAACACCATTAAATCACCACCGACAGGCAAAAAGGCTGCTAGGCCCCGCATTGCCGCCTTCCGAGAGGGGCTATAAAAGGTGGCGCGCACTTGCGCATTTCCTCTTTTATCCCTTCGCTTTCATGGGAACACCGACATTCTACACCTCCTGTGATTCAGTTTAACTGTCCGACTAATAACCTTGCCTGGCTTGATTGAGTGCCCTGAATTGCTAAGTAAATCAACTTTCACCTCCCGGACTATATTCAAAGCAGCAAAATTAGGTAAGTATGAAGACCAGATTACTCTCTGATATTCCCTTCTCATCCAGAAAGCTCAGTGCAAGTACAAGTGTTCTCGTGGTGGAAAATGAAGTGCGCAAGTGCGCGCCACCTTTTATAGCCTTTTGCAGATTTTTTTATTTGCACACTGACTTTTTTTGATCATTGATTGATGGTTATTTTTTTATTTGTGTGATAAATTACAAGCATTATTTGTAATGAACCCATGGTTTAGATATGCCTAACCCTAACAATCAGTAAAGTTATGCTGCCAGTCTGCCACAAGGGAGCACCTTTGAGGGCCATGTCACATTTTGACTCCAAGGGCATACCTTAGACGTCAAAAATTGTAATCTGGTCAAAGGTAGTCAGAAATTGACGAGTTGGGATGATACACTGTACACTAGGTAGTACTGACCCCAGGTTTAGTGCCACAGGCAATGAGGGATTTGGACTTGGCAGCTCTGAGCAGGATGTCCCAGAGGTCTGCGGGGGGCTCCCTCAGGTCGAAACTCATGTGCACCCCCCCTGTGAAGTCCATGAGGGCCTCAGACACACTGCCGGCATTCATGTCTGCATAGGAGCCACACACCCTAGAGTGGAGATGGAACGCACATACATAGTGTAGTTATGCACATGCGCAGATGCGCACATGCACAGATGCGCGCACACACACACACACACACACACACACACACACACACACACACACACACACACACACACACACACACACACACACTATGCACACACACCCGCATTCACACACGACATGTGACAAATGGCCTTTAATGAGCCTCTTACTGTACTGCAAACTCACCAAGGAGCCAAAAACAAACAAAGTCCCACATCTGACATGCACAGTAGCCAAGTCAACAGACCAACGTCATGTGGAAACCTTCCCAATAGCATCATGAATGGGCTCTGGGGTCAGTGACGTTCCAGCAGTAGCATACGTCAGGGTGGTGCAACGACAGCCAGTGCCACTATTGTAGGCCTATTGATTTGTTTTTAGTTTGCTTGGTTTTAGTGTATCTATCAGTATCTATGAAGCATATTCATTGCAGCATATCAACCATCAATTAGTAATTACTGTAATGTATGTCATTAAATACTGTGGCGCCACCTGACGTCTGAGCCCAATAAAACGTCTTTGACCCTTTATCCAGTAGTAAGCAGATGATGTTGGCATCTGCAGCTTTGTCAAATTTGCGGGGTATTGCTCGGTTTGCAGTTCCAAAAATGATAGTACAGAAAACAAGAAAAGACACAAAAGCTGAAGGCAAATCTGGGGTGCATTTCTCGGAACCGTAGTTGCTAACTACGTTAGCTACTTTGTTGTTTGTGATGTAATTTCCCATTGACAACTACACAAGTTGCTAACTGGCTAACAACTACGCTTTCGCTAACTGGCTAACAACTACGCCAAAAATACTGAATCAGACCAAGATATCACAAAACACGCCCACTCAATGCAAAAGTGTGTGCTCAAGTTGGGTCTCATAAGGGGGCGTTGTCCCCCACTTCTTCTTCTCTTTTTGAGGTGTTTGCGCAAGACGTGCGCTATCACCATCTACAGCGCTAAGGGGACTTCATCGATTCTCAACCTCAGGACTCCGAAGGTCTCCTAACCGAAGGTCTCCTAACCGAAGGTCTCCTAAAGGGGCGTTCACCCGACATAAAGTGGATACCGGAAAGGAAACAAAATGACGCTTCTTGTTAGATCCACCTTCTTTGACTATGCTTTCAATCACCTCTGGAAAACTCTTTTACTGTAACAAAAGCCAAGCAAAATAAAAAAAGCATTGGGTTTTGGTCTAGCCCAGGGGTCCCCAAACTAAGGCCCAGGGGCCGGATGCGGCCAGCCAGGCCCCTTTGACCGGCCCTCCACCTCTCTGCATCTCACCATTTGAACTGGCCCAAAAAGCAATCCTCAGAGAAAAAATATTTTATTTTGTTTATCAACAGGCCTTCCTACAGTTTAATTTTCAGTAACTTAGTGTGAATCACCACACTGTGAATGATAGCTTCTCATCTCACTGTAATATAAACAGGCATACCATTTCTATTGTATCCCTCCTAAACTGTCATGTTTCTAACCTTTCCTTGCTATTTTTACATGGTTATTGGAAATGACAAGGAATACCTGTGGTATTTCAAATGGAAAAACATGTGAAGTACTCACTCACTTCTTTTGCAAATCATTTGTAATGATGACCTATTTTGTGCTAGAAATTATAAATGAAGGAAGCGAAGGAAGGCGCTCTTCAGATTTTCCCCCGTTTATTCGCCTACAAACGTTTCGGGCAGAGCCCTAAGAGCGTGTAATGGCGATTGCCGTGCTAGAAATTATGGCTTTAACAGGCAGTGGCCTAGTATACAGTTCACATGATTAATCCTGGCCCCTGATCACAGTCAAGAACGATAATGTGGCCCCCAGAGAAAGAAGTTTGGGGACCCCTGGTCTAGCCCATCATAAGTGTTCTCAGCTACACCCAAGCTTTGTATTCCAACTCGGCTTTTTAATCTTCTCGGATTTTGGAAGAGTTTTCCTGATTTGCATTTAACTTTGGTGTGCAACTCCTTTTCATGTTTTCTGCCAATATGGAAAAAGATGTTGTGACCAAGATTTGGGCATATGGCCCATCCCATCCATACTGTAAAGACAGTTCAGCTACGTACTTGGCATAGGCCTTCTCCATTAGAGCGGCCCAGAATTCGTTAGGGTCCGTCGAATGCACAAATATCAGACTGCCGTCAATGGTCGGGAGCTTGTCGTCAACCACCACATCAACCCACTTTCCAAATCTCCAGAACTGGAAATCAGAAATTACAAACATTTACACGCATGTCTTGTGTAGGCCTACAGCATATGAATATGTATGCAGTACTATAAGCTCATATTTTAAAAATACTTTATTGTAGCAATACAGTTAATAGGCTATGGTTTCTAGAGTTACACTTTTTTTACTGTCTTTGTTACAGTTTATTTGTTAACAGGATACAGTGACACAACAATAATAAGTACTTGCACTGCATCTTAGGACGTTAGGTACCCTAGAGTGTAAATATCACATGTTTATACATGTTGGTAGGCCTGCACTGAAAAATGACACAGTAAAATAATGTGTTATTGTATGTTATAGTATCCACAATACGAGCACCATGACAGTGAATTATCACAACTTGAGAGCTCTCACCCTGAAACGAAAGATTCCCGCATAATCCTTATGGAAGGTCTGTCCATCTGGAATAATCTGATTCCTGATTTCATGTTGAAAGGTCAGTGATGCAAGCGAAGCAAGAAACCAACAATTTCCTGCAATGTATCGCAGCGCCCCATTAATATGAAGCCAAAGATTTGGTTGCATCACACAATAAAAAGACAGTGTTAATTCAACACGTAGAGAGTAGTCTCATGCAATCTAAAAGAGGTCAAATTTACTTTCAAAGTGTTAAGTTAATACTGTTAAGTTTTTATGTGCATAAAAAGCATGTGGCAATGTCTTAGTTCAGAATTAATAAACAGAATTTAAAAAAATGTATGGTACTGTACAGGGCTTTGAACCAGTTCAAAGAACGAAAACGAAAACCAGGAACTTTTTGTATTTTACAGGGAACAGAAACGAAACGGAACCGTTATTATTTCTTATGTTCTGGAACGGAAACACTTATTTAAAAATAACTTAACTTATTTAATACCGGTTAATACCGTTCCTCAAGCTAAAAAAAAAGTAATTATTTTCCTGTGACATTCTCTGACTGAATGGAGAGAGAGCTGTGGATTACAAAGTCTCCACTCCACATCTTAAATAAGAGAATCCACTGTCATACAAAATGGCAGAGTTTCCATTGTATCATTGTAAGATATTGCAGAGAAGCGCGTGTAAAGCGCACCGAGAATGTTCAACACTATTGGGCATCCATGGCTGCTTCAAATATGCACAAACTCACAATGTCCATCATAGCGCTCCCCATGACCCAAGTCAGCGTGGAGCACGCATTTTCATCATTGAGGTTTATTCTCCGCTTAGGTCGTCCCAGAACAACAAAATTCTGGAGGATATTCTTTTCATCCGCTTGAATGATCATTTGCACTTCCGTCTTTCTTGGTTAATTACCGTCAGTTAGGCCTATGGGGAGTAATCAGCTGACAGGAACGAAATTAACCGTTCCGGGAACAATATTTTTTTGTTCTAACCGGTTCGGGAACGTCAATTTATTGGTGGAACTCATAACCGGAAACGTTATAATTCCTTTTCTGTTCGGAACGGAACGCTTATATAACGGTTCAATAACTCTAATAACGGTTCAAAGCCCTGGTACTTGTACATTCATGTGCATTGGCTTACCAAGATTGCCTTGCTTCAAGTCAAACCTCGAGACTCCATCAAGGATGAAACGTGGATCTCTACACATGGTCTGTGAACACAACAGGCAACTGTTCTTATAAAATCACAGGCAAGTTCAGAATGTTCATAACATTCATCATGGTGAGTGTTCAGTACAACAATCTCTGTTATTCACACAGTCTAAAACAGGAAGATGCTTCAATGGTAATTAAATTCTGTATGTTTTCAGTGAGAGTGAAATATGAAACAGATAATAATCTTGTTCTTGCTGAAATTCATGGTCCGTGGATTGGCACTCACTGTGTGGGTCGTAGATCAAGGGGGAAAAGCACATGTGTTGCATATGGTACGCATACTGCTGATATTTGCGAAACAATTCTGATGAATGGTCATTGCAAACCAAACATCTGGAATATCTGGAAATACAGCTCCAGGCCTTTTTATTAGAATACCATGAAAAAGTTGATTTATTTCCATAATTCCATCAATAATGTTAAACTGTCATGGATTGTAGATTCATGGCCCAGTTTTTTAACTATTCCAATCATTAAATTGTTTATTTTTACATATTTTGGTCTTCCAGCTCAAAAAAACCATGAATTGGGGAATTCACATCATTAGAATATTATAATAAAATCACAATTTTCTTCATCAAAATTTGTTTCACATTAGTGCACATCAAATCAGTTGAACTTTGGTACTTTCTACACAACATGCAATGTTCAATACTTGGTTAGGACTCTCTCTGTCTTAATATTATTAATAATAACGGCCATGATGCGTTTAACATTGAAGTCAATGGCAGAAACAGTGCATGGGAGTAATGGAAGGCCAGATATCCTTGATGCTTTGCCGTCAGCTGTTTTTGTATAGCTGACCTGGTGTCCCACACTTCCCTCTTCAATATACCCGAAGATTTCCATGCCACGTTTTGGTGTTAACTCACCAGTTTAATTCTAACTCAACAGAAATTAAACCCCATTCATTTTCAATGGGGATTCATTTCTGGTTATTTAGAATTAAACTGGTGAGTTAGCGCCAAAACGTGGCATGGAAATCTACAGGGTATATTGAAGAGTGAAGTGTGGGGTACCAGGTCAACAAACAAGAACAGCTGACAGCAAAGCATCAAGGATATCTGGGCTTCCATAACTGCCATGCACTGTTTTTCCATTGACTTCAATGTTAAACGCATCATGGCCATTATGAAGACAGAGAATGTCCTAACCAAGTATTGACCATTGCATGTTATGTAGAAAGTACCAAATTTCAACTGATATAATTCGGCCCGAATTTTGATGAAGAAAAATGTGATTTTATAACAATATTCTAATAATGCGAATTCCCCAATTCATGGGTTTTTTGAGCTGGAAGGCCAACGTATATAAAAAGAAAAAAAATAATGATTGGAATAGTTAAAAAACTGGGCCATGAAGCTACAATCCATGACAGTTTAACATTATTGATGGAATTATGGAAATAAATCAACTTTTTCATGGTATTCTAATAAAAAGGCCTGGAGCTGTATATACATTATTGAATAATGGCATTGCAAATATGCAAGCAGTAAGCTATCTCTAAAATGGGACACATTTGGACCATAACGCTTTGTCATAAGATCAAGGAGTGGTAATGAGGACCACTTTCAGTCTAAACTTAGTTACTGCGCTTTGCCTTTGCAGGGCAGACCAAACATATCCTGCAATGGTCACTGAAGATCAATGCCACTGAGTGCCTAAATGTTCAGCCCACATACTAAATTAACAGTGTACAACGTTAGTAAAGCTTTTTCAACACATTGTAAGGCATTCCACTGAAAACGTATTAAATCCAGAAGACCAAACATTATCCTGCAATGGCCACTGAAGATCATTGCCACTGAGTGCCTAAACGTTCAGCCCACATACCGGTGGTCGGCGCCAAACAATCCTGGCCATGTCGCTCGGATGGAGAACCCCATTGCCGATGGAGCTGTTTTCTGGAGGAAAATGCTTGTCCGTGAACCTGAAGTTATTCTTGAGGCAATACTGGTGCATTTGGTCGAAATCCTGGTCCAAGAACTTGGCTGGTTTAGAAGCAGACCCTTGGCCACTTCTGCTCTTGCGGGCGTCCAAGATATACAGACACATACCCGGTGGAGGCATAGTGGCAGCTGGGCGATTCTCTGGCAAGAGTGCATGTACAATAGTACACTGTTAAGAATTTCCCTGCAAAATAACAGCATGCTACAGGCAATTCTGGTTACCTGCAGTCTGCTGTTACTTTACACCATATATCAACTACAACATAATGCTGTTAAATGGCTGAAAGAAGAGTTCCCACAGTAGTAGTCTGTTTTCTAAACAAAAACCCAATGGAATGCTGTTGCAACATTGCCCTAAATTAACAGCATTTTTTACAGTCTATGTACAGCAGCTGTGGCCTAGAGGTTAAGGAGATGGGCTTTAGAGCAGAGGGTTGCAGGTTTGAATCCCACCCTTCGACTCCCTATCTCACTCCATGGTTGAGGTTCCCTTGAGCAAGGTATCTTAACTATCACAGTGCCCCAAGGACTGTAACCAATACCCTGTACTTAACTTAACTGTAAGTCGCTTTGGATAATAACGTCAGCTATTAATATTAATACTAAGAAATGTGAGAAGGTGAGAAGGTTCATCATAGTAGGCCTAACAACTACACAAAAAAGCATGACATTTTAAACACACATTATCATTCAATTAACAGTCCAAGTTAAAATCCGCACATTATCAGGCAAAGTACAACGTCCAAGTTTAATTTATATTTTGAAGCATATGCATTGTACAGTTACCTGTCAGGAGTAGTTGAGGTGAGTTTCTCACAATAATCTCAAGTGAAATCTTGTGCAAAGAGGAAGAAATATCCTTTGGGGCAGCCAATCAAGTCAATACAATGTTGTTGTTTGTATGCACTGTATTTTTTGCAGCCAGATGCTTACAGCTTCGTGCCTGCGGTGAATCACACTCGTGAGGGTATCCCACACCAACTTCATTCCTACTTGAGTCATATTGCTTAAATATGCCACAACTGCTGCTTCCCATAAAACTCTGGTGGCACAGTGATTGGTGCTTCTAAACACACAATGGTGCGGTAGTGGAAGCCCAGGGTCCAAAGGTCAGTTACACAGAAGCATGTAGGCTACTCGTTTCGAAAGTACAACGTTGTTTAATGTTTTTGTGCTTGTACACTGGTTAACAACAGTGTAATGGTAGTGTAATGTGATTCAATGTAAGGCAATGTCTTTTACCAGTGGGGTCGGGACCTCATGTGGGGTTGCATACAATTCAATTGGGGTCGCCTGAAATGTGTAGGTCTGGAAAAAAAACGTTGATTTTACGAAATAGCAATTGGTTTAATTGCCTACAAGTTTGCTCAGTCACGTTTTTATGGTTGCAGGGAAAAAATGTGTATGGGGTCCCCAGAAATGTGGGACGTCAAAATGGGGTCCCGGGCCAAAAAAGGTTGGGAACCACCGTACATGGTAAGGAGAGCAGATGACACACTGACTGCATTATAAGTAAAGGGTCCATTCAAATATGTTTCTGGTTTGTCTCTGTTGCTGTCTGCAGGGAATTTGTTACCCTTTGGACTCATAAAAGGAGTCTTCCCATTTACGCTCAGTTGTTTATCTTATTTTCCCCACTCTAAATTTCCAAAGAAAGAGGTTGCACCTTGCATCTACGTAGTGTTTTTTTATTGGTGGTGGAGGAAGACAAGCCAAACTAGCCTGATTATCATCAACTTTCAAATCTCCTGGAGACTTGGTCTGACCAAGAGCATAACAATTAACATTTCCCAAACCACATTTCCCAAATGGCCTCCCTTGGTTTGCTAATGATTGTTTGCTTCCCAACAAAGTGGGAGGAGTTCCCGTATTTGCGGGAACTCAGAAAGTTCTTGCATCACTCTCAGTGTTAATTTCGTGACGAAATATTTTCGTCATAATTATCGTTAACGATTGTTTTTCCCCTGACGACAATAAAACGATGACGAAAAAACAGCATGCGTTTCTACGAAAAATATAACGATATTGATTTATATTTTCGTCAAAAAAATAAAAATGTGACTACAATACCACCGGAGACGAAAACCAATAGCAAGCATTTTTGTCAATATGTCACTGAAAAGAATTACCTGCTATTTCGCAAGTCGCGAGCCTCATCTGCTCCGCGATGACTAAATTGTGACTAAAACTAAAATAACATTTTCGTCAAGAGACTAAAACTGAAACTAAATTAAAAATTCCTGTCAAAATTAACACTGATCACTCTTGACCTGACTGGTAGCGACGCTGAAGCTGTTGCGTCACTAGGAGGGCACGGCCTGGCTAAAGCCATACAGGGCCACTGGATGAAGTGGGGTGGGGGTTCAGAGGAAGAAACTAACATGGAATGAGGTCTGGGGCATCGACTCCAACCGATTGAGTTTTATTATCTGGCACAAATGATATCCTACCCTCTCCCACCAATCTGCACTTGAGGCTTGGAAAGGACCCACCCTCACTCAAGACAGAACAGTTTGAGACATAACCAAGTTCTCAAGTGTTTGGCGACAAACTTGAGTGCAACAGAGCTGCAATTAACAGCAAGCCTGTCAGAGTTCAGAATGTGCACAGCCCCCAGCCATTGCTTTTGTGGGAGAGGAAGAGGCATAGGTGGAGGCCCTCAAACAGTTATCTGCAGGGACTGGTAGATGAGAGAGTGGATCTAGACCAGAGGCACATCCTTATCTTCCCGCCAGAGATTTCTGCCAGCTTTCCTACATCATTGATTTAACAGTTCCCTGAGATGATGCCCTTGAATAGGCCTTTGAGCACAAGGAGATGCAATATCCAAAACTTGCAGCTGAGGCAAAGGACAAAGGCTAAATATATGGGTGCATCCAAAGGAGGTAGGCTGCAGGGGCTTTGTGGCAAGTACTACAGCAAAGCTCCTTAGGGAGGTTGGAGTCGGGGGGCAGGCACACAGAAAAGCCACCAAGGAACTGGCCAACACTGCAGAGACTGAGGACAAGCCATTGGCTATGGATGAAAAGAAGCGATACCATCTGGGCTGCAAGGAACAGCTAGCAGCAGGACACACACCCAGGCCTGTTCAGCCTGTGGTGGGCCTGCCTCAGCAGAGGATGTATTGGGTTAAGTGGCCAAAACACCTGGTGATGTTCAGGTACACAATGACGTGTTCCTCTGCAAAAAGCTGTTTAGCACCCACCTTTACTACAAGCAATGCAGTACTAGGGACATTTAACATCAAGTCCTTTCAATGAATCTTATTGCATATAAAATAATTGCAATTGAAACACTATATACACAGTAAAAAAAGAACTGTTGTTTTTACGGTAAATTGCTGGCAGCAGTGGTTGCCAAAGTCTACCTTTAAACAAATAACGGTATATTTCCTTTTTACATTTTACGGTAAAATTATGGCAGCAGTGGTTGCCAAAGCCTACCGTTAAATAAATAACGGTATTATTATTTTTTTCCATTTTACGGTAAAATTATGGCAGCAGTGGTTGCCAAACGTACCGTTAAATAAATTATGGTAAAAAAATATATGATATTTTTACGGTGAAACAATGGTAGTGGTAGATATCAAAACTATACCGTTAAATTACGATACAAGTTTCCCCTCATGTACGGCAAAAACATGTGTATACATTTTAAAACGCTGTGATTTTTGCATTGTACCGTTAAGGGGGGGGGATGGGGCTAAGTGAATGTGTGGGTGTGAGTGTGTGTGTCTGCGTGAGGGGGGCTAATAAGGTGAGTGAAGGTGTGTCTGTGTGTGTATGCGTGTGTGTGTGTGGGGGGGGGGGGGGGGTGATTGGACGGATTATATTCAGGTGAGTTAAATTATAGAGTTACAATCAGACAACTGATTGGACTGATTATACTCAGGTGAGTCCAATTATAGAGTTGCAATCACAGACAACTGATTGGACTGATTCTACTCATTGGAGTCCAATAAACATCAACTTAATTAGATACCTAAATAAATGCCCAATTGCCATATTGTCTAGTGCAGGCAGGTGGACCAGTCTAGTATCATCAATGAAGGGTATGCAAATCCATTCTTTATTTTAAAAAGGCCTGAAAATAACCTTAAGGAAAATGAAGGCCAAAGCCACCGGGGCAAGCAAGCTAACAAACAAGCTAGTTAGCAAGCCATGCAGCCACCCTTACAACGTGACCTGCTAGCCGGGCCAGCCAGGCCAGCCGGCCGGCCGGCCACCCAGCCTTACAGCCAGTCGCCCAGCTAGCTAGCTAGCAACCAGTGAGCAGTACAATGCAACAGTCCCTGTTTAAATACATGTTCAAGTGAACCATGTGACCCGAGTGATGAAGCATTTGGCAGGTGCAGGCAGTAAGTTAATCATTGCATGACAGCCCTTAGCTCTCAGGTGAGGTCAGGAGTTGATTGATAGATTGATTTGGATGGGGTAGAATGACAGTTTCAAATAGACTGGGCTACTTCTAAGAGACTGAATCAAGGGATTACTGTCCCAGGTAGACTTTTTCAGATTATACTAGCCTATAGGTATATTTTACACATTAAATGAGGCTGAACTGTAGGCTGTTACCGGAGAAATAATAAGTTACAGTGAATTACTCAGTTTATTCAGTTGCCAGCTTCATTGTTGTCAAATCTACAACGTGGAGGCACCTGGAGCCAAGCAGACAGGCAATATGTTTTCTGTGGAGTAATTAATATTTAATTAAGTATAACCTCCATTGCTTTCTGTTGGGTAGGAGGAGTGCAAAGAAAGATATTCTGAATTTTGAAGAGGTTTACTGTGTCAATTTGCCTCTCAATCGAAAACTCTGATGGCAAAGCCTCAAAGTCCAATAAGGGAAAAAAATATTGCGGTGGAGAATTTTTCGCAGGATGAACTAAGAGGGTTTAATGCTCATTGATGGCTACTAATCAAATAGCGTGTTGACATCAAACTCTGCCTGTTAGAACCAGCCTATCAGTGGTTTGACAAGTTAAACCTGGAACAAGTGCAATCACAAGAAATCTATTTGACTAAAAGACGACAAAAAGCCTAACACGACCAGAAAGATCACCTACTTTTTGTAGTATACACAACGTGAAGAAAAGCAGAACAGAGTTCTTTGTCTGTTGGTTCACAATTTGGCTCACTAACAGAGGATTGAGTTTGGTTCACTTATAGGGGACTCAACAAAAATGGCTGCTCATGTTGCCAAAACATTTGAAAATTGGGGAGGCATGTTTTCATAACTCTCTAGGGAGTTAAACATTAACTCTCTAGCTCTCTTAACTCAACACCTCGGGTTCCAGAGGAGTCAAATAACACTCTGTAGTGTTGCTGCAACTCTTGATGTTTAGATTTTGGCTGAACACCAGTCTAACTCTGATCAATCTAACTCTGACAAATTTGCTGTGTACATATGTGTACACCAGTGAAAAATAAAGTCATGTACCGTTTCTTGACTACTTCATCTTCACTTAACGGTATTTTCCAATATTTTCTTTTCAGTGAACAGTTCAGTATTTTCTACATATTGACACCAGTGAAAAATAAAGTTATGTACCGTTTCTTGACTACTTCATCTCACTTAACGGTATTTTCCAATATCTTTGTTTACAGAGAACAGTCCAGTATTTTCTACATATGACACCTGTCAAAAATAAAGTTATGTAGCACTTTTTGACTAAATAGTAGCTTGCCATATTTAGTACAGAGATAAACCGTTTTACATTTTACGGTCACTGACTGTTGCAATTTGACTGTTTTTTGCCGTAATTTCAACAGGCATTTTTTACAGTGTAGCCTACAAGGAGTCCAGCATTTGAGCCAGCACCCTCATATTCACAATTGAGGTATTTAAGTGTGAAGTTGAAGCCTGCTCCGGGTTAAAAAAGATTCACACACTAATCAATCATGCATGCCATATGGTAGTGTTAATTCAGCACTGAGAGAGTACTCTGGGACCAAAAACAATAAAGATATTAAATCGACTCTCTATGTAAGTGTAGAATTAACCCTGCATATTCTATGTGTGTCTCTCTCTGTTCACATGTATTATTGTATATATGTTATACAATATTGTATATATTTTATACAATTCTGAACAGGCTTAATTGTGAGGCAGCACATACATACAAGACACTGTGACAATATGCCTGCCATGAAAGTTTTTTATTCATTTATTCACTATGTATTTTTTTAATCTGATAAATGACATACAGTAATGCCCACACCCTAAAGATAATGCAGTTGTGCAATACGAAAAACCCAACTGTAGATGCATATTTTTGAAAATTATGTAAAGCTACAAAGTGTAAAAGACATTGTTAAATCAACACATAGAGAGTATTGCGGTAACAAATGCAATTCAGAAAATGTCAAATCGACAACTCTACAAAAGTGTATAACACTGCATTTTTTCCTATGTAGCCTAGTCACTGAATGCAGACTAGTCCAAAGACATGACATGATAACATATGAACTGTATTTTTTGTAACATTTTCTACAAAGCTTGTACTGTACTCAAGACTTCATAGTCACATTCATACTGGGTAGGTGTAAATAATAATCGATATCTAGCGATGGCTAAAAGAGGGAGTATGTCGCTAAGCTAGTGAAAGTCAATGGATCCGTGTAGCATTGACTTTCACTAGCTTAGCGACAAACTCCCTCTTTTAACTTGTCTTAAAACAAGACAACGGCTTACATGAAAAATAAGACACTTTACCACCTATATAAACCCTGGCCAACGATTTAAACTGTATTAAGCCCCAAAATAGTGGCATACCCCTTTAAGAAATTAATATCGAATCATTTCGGTATGGAGGCTGTGATTTACACCCCTAATACTGGGTGGTAGTAACTTCAGAAAGTTTAGCAGTCATTGAAGTGAGTTTCACAATCCATGTGAGTTTTACACCCTACAATTGACAGCCTATGTGTACACAATGCACTGTGTCACAGTAAAAGAGTAATAGGTCTTGTGATGTAGGCCTATTGTAAGTTTCCCCATCCCCTCAGTCAGCCCTAGAGTTCAGATATGCGAATACAAAACCAGAACAGAGACATGTACTATCATCACATAAAAGAAACTGCCTCACTAAAATGAGCAAACAATGGCGGTGACAATGACAATGACAATGACAATGTTCATCAGAGATTAGCAAACTAAATCACAATGTGAAAGTTGTATCTCTGTATTTATATTGTGACGTGTCAGGTTTTTTTGTTTGCATTGTTCTTGTGGATGCATCCCGTTCTGCATTAGCGTCAATGATGCCGTCTCCTTTGTCACAGCTGTGCAGGTTCAGCTCAGGAATACATACAGAGGTAAAGCCACTGAAACAGAAAGGATTTCATTAATTGGAGTGTTTAGTGGTGATGGTGTGTGTGTGTGTGTGTGTGCGTGTGTGTGTCTCTCTCTGTCTGTCTGTCTGCCTCCTTGTGTGAGAGAGAAAGAGAGAGAGATAGAGTGTGTGTGTGCGTGTTTGTGTGTGTGCGTGTGCGTGTGTGTGTGTGTGCGTGTCTGTGTCTATGTGACTGTCTGTGTGTGCGTGTGTGCGTGTTTGTGTGTGTGTGTGTGCGTGTGCGTGTGAGAGAGAATCTCTAGAGCACCCCTAGGGTTGCCCACACCCCAGGTTAAGAACCACTGCTCTAGTGTGTAGGTGTCTGCCTGTGTGTGTGTGTGTGTGTGTGTGTGTGTGTGTGTGTGTGTGTGTGTGTGTGTGTGTGTGTGTGTGTGTGTGTGTTTGTGTGTGTGATATTGTTGTCATGTCATGTACATGTGCATGGGTGTGCATGTGCACCTGCTAGTCGCCAGTCAGTCTGGCTGTATGCTACAGTATAAAATGAAGAGATGCCGTTCAGCACTCCTGCCTTACCTCATTCTCCTGGAGGTACATGCCAAATCCGTCAGACATTTTCTTGAATATCTCTGTTGAGATAAGATAGGATATGAGCACGTGGCCACAAACTAGTTCGCAGGAAATATCATGCGCAGCGCAAAATCATGCCTCATTTATTGTACTGTAAAGAAACGGTAGTAATCCCTTGCCATAAAGCTGGGTTTTTCATATTTTTTATGATACCACAGAACCACACAATTTCCTTGTTAATGGTCGTTTGACGAAAACCTTGGGAAATAATTAACCATGTACAGGAGTTTGCTTTGCTTGTTAATTTGTTAACAACAACAACAACAACAACAACAACAACAACGTGTATTTATATAGCACAATATCACAAGTATACATAAGAAGGCATAGGAAGCGCAGGAAGACTGTAGTTATCTGAAAGGCCTTATCAAAACTTAAGGCTGCAAGGGAGGTCTCAGGCCAAAGTGTTTTTTTGGTTATATCTACTGCCGTTGGAACAAGATTGTGTGGTCTTACTCAGTATTGCCTTAGTGGGTAAAACTGGTACCTTGAGTTGTCAGGGGTCTTCACTCTCTGAGTGTGATTCTACAATAGTTTATGATTACTTTTTCAATAAATGGTGCCCATACAGTACACTTTGCAATGTTGATTCAGCACTTGGCGTGCCAAGCGTAACACTCATACATACTGTGTTGAATTAACACTGCAGTATTTACAGTGTTATCGGCTGGATTACAGAGTAGTATACAGTAAAAAAATAAGGTGTTATTATTCCAGAGTAAATGTGTATAACTCCAGACAGAGTACCGTTACAACACTGATGAGAGTCAAATAACTAACATGGAGTCAAAAGTCAGCGTACAATTTTGGGGATTGCCAAGATGATTTTGCAATCAATTTTGCAAGACGATTAACAACCCGCACTGCTCCAGGTGCAATCTGTGTTGAATATCTTTTCACATTCCAGTGTTGATATTTACTAAATATTGGTTAGAGTTAACTTTGAAAATGTTACACTGACCAAAGAGTAAAACGAACACTATTTTTGAGTGAGAAAATTGTAATCTGAAACAGTTAATTTCAACTCTTTAAGAGATAGACTCTTTGCCCAGATGGGCCCGCCAGCTGGCCTTTTCACTCATTGCTGAAAAGACCCAACTTAACTACATCATACATTCACAGTGCTAATATTTAGAAAATAATGAATTGAATTAATTTTGAAAATGTTACACTAACCAAAGAGTAAAATTAAATCAAGTGTTAACGTTAGTTCTGGCCAGGCCATGGAAGTCAAGAAGCTTGATGCCTTCCCCTCACCTTTTATTCCATTATACTAATTGATCTAAGTGTATCCATTACATTACATTACATTACATTTAGCAGACACTTTTGACCAAAGCGCTTTATAAGGACATTCAAACAAGTATCCCCTAAACTGATTATCTTTCCTCCCTAGCGATTGGCCACACACCTTTGGCGCGCCCTTTAAATACCCTGCCCCCTGACTCTTTGCTTTTTCATGGTGTTCATGGAAATACGGGAGCTCCTCAGAGCCATACAGCCAAATGTAATTCATGGTTTACATAATAAAAAAACCCCATTTAGAATCTTCTCTTGTGTTTCTCGACTAAAATGTCAACTATGAGTTAAAATAACACTGGTATTTTTACGGCATACTTACTGGACATGCACTCCAGACGCAGAATGAGAGCCACAAAGCTGTCCAGGGTCAAGTTGCCTGTTTCACCCCCGTAGCGGAAGGCTAGCAGGTTTAGCATGTTGTCGCCTACCTGAATACCTGCAGACAGAAACATATTTTATTTCATTTAACCTTTCTTTAACCAGGAAGCGGTCTTGTTGAGTTACAGGAACTCTCCAAGACTAAAAAGAGTTACATTACCATAAAACACAAAAGACAACACAGCTAGACCACATCTGAATAGACAAAAACATATCAACACCATGACAACAATTCATTGTCCAAAGACAACAGATGAAAATTAGCCTTGTTGTGCCTCAGTTGTATGTTGTGCATTGTCCCTGTCAAATTAACATTGAATTAAATTAAAATTCGTAAGGATTTTAGCAGGAGGATGACACACAGCAATTACACTGAGCTTTTGGTGAAGAGGAAAACAAGATGCATAATTTCATGCTTTATGCCAAAAATATTCATTATTACAGGAGATAAAAGTTTGGTCGGTGGACTTTTGTAAGTCTTCTTTTGTGGAATAGAGCTCACGCAAGTGTGTGCTGTTTTGATCTATATTTTGTATTTTAGTCAACACTGCCTGTCTGAGCATCCTGCTTGGGTGTTTCTAAACGTAGGCCTACCTGAGGCACTCAGGGCATTTCTCAGCTCACTGAAGGAGAGGGCACCGTTCTTTGTGATGTCAGCGCGTTTGAAGACGAGCTGTCAAAAACAAATTTGAGAGAAAGTAAATCATATAATTGAATGAGAAAAAACATAACTGAAGAACAAATTAAATGTCTGGCTTTTAAAGAACACAAGTATCAGATCTACTATGCATTGGGGGCCCTCAAGAGGACTGGTTGCAGTGTTGCAAAAAAAAAGAAATCAGCCGAAGTCGCCATAGGCTCGCTAAAATGTGGCTACAAGACGTCATGGCATTACGTATGACTGTAGCGAAGGGGAGTAAAGTTGCCCAGCTGGGACTCGAACCCAGACCTTCAGGGGTAGTAAACTGGGGCTCTGACCGCTACACCAAAGAGTCAAGCTCTTTGGCATGTTAGTTAGAACACACCCATCACACTGCCTTCCCCTTCGGGAAGTGCACCCGTGCGCTTCACACACTCATGGTTTCCCTCACGCAACTGCCCATCATGCTTCTCCCATCCAGTGTGCCCCATCATCAATGCTTCACCCATCACTGGGATCCCTCACACTGGGGTCACCAATCCTAGGGGTCCCTCACATGGAATTACAGCTCACACACAATGGGTACGCTTCCGATGGCCTCACGGTTGCCATTCCACTTCTGACACCACTTGTAGCGAAGGGGAGTAGAGTTGCCCAGCTGGGACTCGAACCCAGACCTTCTAGCGTAGTGAACCGGTGTAGCTGTCAGAGCCCCGGTTTACTACCCCAGAAGGTCTGGGTTCAAGTCCCAGCTGGGCAACTCTACTCCGCTTCGCTACAATGACGTCACAGCATCATGCACAACACGCTGATCCCTAGAAAACGTGTCCACATACCTTTGTTCACAGTACAAATAGGCAGTGCTAGCTACTGTTTGGAGATCAGAGCTAATCTGCAGCCCGGAAACGCTGTTGACGGCGCCACAGAGTTACAATTATTTTGAAAAACAATGATTTTGTCATTGAAAAGGCTCTGTTTAAAAAGTCACCAGATGCACCAAAAACTTGCTAAAGTCGCTAGATGAGGTTTTTAGTCGCCAGGGACGTCAAAAAGTCGCTTAATCTAATTGGCAAACACATTTATTATTTATCAAAGGTTACACTTTATTTTACTGCCCACATTGCATTGATTAGGTACACTGTAATAACCTACGCAACCACATGTACCTTATGCATTCACACTGTGCCTTAATGTTAGGGTTAAGGTTTGGGTGAGCTATGTACAGCACAGTGTATATACTAAAGTGTTACAAGTGTCACAAAGTTGACGAAAACAAAATCAACGAGCAGCAACTTACAGCATACATGGAGACCCTGTCCCACAGCCGCAGAAACTCTCGTCCGTCCAGTCGGCCTGTGACTGTCAGCTGAGGTGATTTGGAAGTTAAGGAAGCAAGAGAGTATAAGAAGCTACTGTACAGTATGTGATAATGTGCAACGACACCGACATCTCCTCGGACATTTTGCTCACTGTAATACAGTGGTTTTCAAAGTGGGGGCAGGGGACGCCTGAGGGGCCATATGGAGGTGCTGGCGGGGCTGCAGCAGGTCGTCAGTTAAAGCATAGGACAAGAAAATCAATAATTGAATTAATTGAAAAACTAACAAAACAAAACAAGCTATTCCCATTCGTTAAGAGCAGCATTATAATCTCTGAGCATTATAATATTGTCATTATTTTATATACAGTGTGGCACTTAGTCACAGACCTAGACCATGGTTGTGAAAGGAGGTGCACATAAACAAATAGTGTGGCATGACCCATGTAAGGGGGGCCGGCAACACTTTACAATAAGGTTACGTGAGTAATGACGGAATAATGTCTGAAGTAATGATTGATTAATAGTAAATAAACATATGATTCATGTATGCAGTAATGTCTACTCCATTAGTAGCCATGAATTACTCATGGTTGGAGTAATAATGATTCACTATGAAGTAAATGCGGTACATCAAGAGTTAATTCAGAGTGTGAGTTCCAAATGTTAGTAAATCATGTGTTAAGATCATACCATATCTTTCTGATCATATATGAATCAGACCTTAATTAACGGTGCATGAGTAATAATGGAATGATATGGTCTTGACATGATTAACTTTGGGGACCCCTGCTGTAATACACAAAGTGTTACACAGACATGTAATACTGCAAGCATAAACTGAGGAATGTGTCAGAGTGAGCTTATGGGCGGATGCTAGTATGTACTGCTATGACTACTTCAGCCAAAACAAAATAACACCTACAATTATAATAATAATAATAATAATAATAATAATAATAATAATAATAATAATACCATCATCATGTTCATCATCATTAAGTGTTAGCATTTCATATGTACCAAATGTTCTATAATTCAATTCTGGTTAAATGAGGTAAGAGGATACGTCCATGAGGGCTATCATACTGCGGCACGTGTCGATGCCAAAACCTGGAGGCTTTCCTGCAGACACAGAGGAGAAAACATTACTCTTGTGGCTTGGATTCAAAACTCTCTCTGCATACTTAACTCATAAAAATACTATAACTTCAGAATTCACCATGGTAAATGGACTGCATTTAAATAGCGACTTTCCACTCCTTCGCACTCTCAAAGCGCTTTACATTGTATTCCTCACTCACACTCACATTCATACACCGGTCGCAGTGGCTGCCACACAGGATACCAACCTGCCAACAGGAGCATCTTGCTCAAGGACACATCGATGGGGTCAGACAGAGCGAGGCTCAAAGCTGCAACCCTCTGGTTGCTTAACAGCTCCTCTACCACCTGACGGTACATGCACACCAAGATGTTCGCGTTCACTTAACGTCTCCGGGAGCATCGCGAGTCCGAGAGGTTCGCGGGCTGCCTTCCACACTGCACAGTCAACGTCCACGTTCTATCCGTGGGCAGCAGCCATTCATTTTCAATGGGAGCCGTTCATTGAACGTGGACTCGAGTTCTATTTTCAAGGAGCATCGCGGACATGTCCAGTCGGGCCGGACATGCGTTGCGCTTACTCCGCGCTCCTGTGTGCAAGGCATGATCTGTTTTCATGTATTCTAACCGTTTCGGACTGATGACGGACACGTGAAGTGGACATTAAGTGGACGTCCGCGCCATTGGTGTGAATGCACCGTGAGCCACCACCACCATATTTTCTCTCTTCTCTACATATCATGATCAACTGCAGGCTAATGGGTAATTAGGGAAGTTGTGGACTTATTCCTTTGTTTTTGTTTTTTGTCATATTTTTTTTTTCTGTCTCTTTATTAATCAGAGAGAGGTGGGATTGAAGCCGTTTTTATTGGCACCTCAGCCCAATGAGCTGCCCATCCCAGGTGAGGAATTCTACTGTATACACTTGTATTGAAAACCTCTTCTATTTTCTCACAGAACGCAAGAGAACTGTAAAAATAAGGAGCCCACATGCTCTTGCATAACTACATGTTTGTGTTCTGCGGTTTTAAACACAAGAACATGAAAAGGCAGGCACAGTGGATTTACAAACCAGTTCTACTTTACAACATCTGCCATGTGGAGACATGTGTGTGTGTGTGTGTGTGTGTGTGTGTGTGTGTGTGTGTGTGTGTGTGTGTGTGTGTGTGTGTGTGTGTGTGTGTGTGTGTGTGTGTGTGTGTGTGTGTGTGTGTGTGTGTGTGCCTACTGTACGTAAATATGTACTGTATGTATGTACTGTATGTATGTAGTTTGTACTTCACCAATCTACCTTTGTGAGGCCTCTGCTATTGGAGCACACCCACATTATGGGGCCCTCGCTCCATGTGGGGCCCAAATCCTGGACCCCACATGTTTTGAACCTTTTTGCTGGGGTAGTTTTGTTGTTACTGGTAAAAGTAAAAGTGTAAAAACATTTCCTCACTGACAGTTAACGGTTGGGTATTGTTTTCGTTTGGACACAGTTTAACATTCTTTAGCTATTGTTTGGGTTTATATGATTGGAAGGTCCCCACAAAAATAGGAGGGGCCCCACAAAGATATAAAGGTGGGGCTGTGTGTGTGTGTGTGTGTGTGTGTGTGTGTGTGTGTGTGTGTGTGTGTGTGTGTGTGTGTGTGTGTGTTTCACTCTGTGTGTGCAAGCATGTGTGTGCACACACAGAGGAGCAGTTGTCAGTATTCAAAGTAAAATACTCACCATCGAAAAGTCTGTCATTCAAAATTCTCTGGAGTTGCTCAGCTCCCACCTCCTCAAACTGTAGCAAAGAAAAGTGGAGATGAAATGCTATTACTTGAACTGTTAGTAGCAAACGGAACACTAGCGTAAACAAAAGACACTAAATGAAAACACTCTAGTTGTACTGTAATGCAAACGTACACGCATGCGCGCACGCACACACACACTTGCACGCACGCACACACACACACACACACACACACACACACACACACACACACACACACACACACACACACACACACACACACACACACACACACACACACACAGAAGGACGGACACACACACACAGAAGGACGGACACACATGGACGGAATTACCTGGTCAGAGTACTGTCGGAAGAAGTTGACTTTGGAGTCACCTTCATCACCGTTTTCTTTATTCTTCTCCTCCTTAGAGGGCTACAAGTAGCAGAAGACAACACATGTCAGTTTGGCACAGTAACTAAGTCAAACACATTCTCAAAACATTGTGGATACATATGCATGTCGCGATAAAACAACGCTGACATACTGTCAGCAATAATAGCAGTAATAATTACAAAAAGTCAACACTACTCACCTTTTTAATGTCCACGTGGTTATGTGAGCTCTCCCTAACAAAACAATAATTAATAGATTAAGGTTGGTAATATGTTGCTAATGTTAGTACAATGACTACAGCTGACTGAAACAGTGACATTAGGCGACTGCGTTTGTGTCTGTGTGTGTGCGCGCACGTGTGTGTGAGGGCGTGTGTGTGTGCATGTGTGCACGGATGTAAGGCTGATTGTTGTACTCAAGTGTGTGCTATGTGTATATGTTTACTGCAATGTGCAATACTGTTTATTGTGATGAAGTCTCATCATTGTAGTGGCATGAGTCTCTTACTCCAGGTGGCTGTCCGTCTTCGACAGGATAGCCAGGATGAAAGAGGCCGTTTCGTTGGGCTTGAAGGTGGAGGGAACGACGACATAGTCTCCTGGCACCAGCCTGAAGAACTCCATGACTTCTCGGGCGTTCAAGTAGGTTTTGCTGGAGGCCACTGGATTTCTCATGAAGAACTCGGCAGGCAACTTTCCTCTTCTCCCTTTGTACTTTTAACCCATTAAAACATGGCGCCGTTATAAATGTGCAGCTACCAGAATGACAATGGCCAAGTTGTATTACATTATTATAGGCCCTGTGTTATGTCATAGTAGCGTAATACTATGTTAGTTAACTTTTCAACGACTATTACAGTGTTCCACTAGTGGAACAGCGTGCATTATGGAGCTACGAATGATGATCGACACCAGCCTTACATTTCTTCATTATGTTTAGAAAGGGAAACAATGAAAGCCAGACAGGTGTGTATTTCTCAAAAGCACCAAATTGCTAACTATGTCTGGTTGCACAGCAGTTTCCCATTGTCAACCTACGAAGTTGTTAACGGATTAGCAACAACTCTTCTCAGTCACAGGGTCCATTACTGGAATGTGACCATAGTAACGGGCCGAGCAGCTTTGGGCTGACATCTGCCCATCACAAACACAGGCCACTTTTATACCTCATCCTAACTGGCTCTGTCCACTGACAATATGGAGGACAGACCAATGGGCCAGTGCTCCAAGAAAAGCAATAGAATGGTCCACTGGGAAAGTGCCCTTTATGCCAGATTACCAGTCCAGCCCTGAAGCCTTTACGAAACAATTTTTGCTGGAGGCCACTGGGTTCTTTCCTCTCGTCCCTTTGTATTTGAAGAATCAAGATTGATACCAGCCTTAAATTTCGTAGCCTCTTACTGTGGATGGGCCCGTCGACGGGCCTATTTACTCTTTGCTGAAACCACTCACCTACATCATGACAACATTGCTTTGATAATCTGCTACCTTAGGTAACCGATTAAGACTTGGTCATTACCATTTTTGAGACAAACAAATTACAACAGAGGCTCTGTGTTAAGGGGTTAATCTCATTTTTAAAGGGAAGCCAGAGGGTGCCATGTGCACCTAGCCTGGTTTACCTTGAATGATGATTTAGTATGAGGGGATGGCGAAACCAGGCTAATATGGATTTAGAATGTATCTGAATGTCCGACCTACACTGAGATGGTAAATTCTCTTTCTGTAGTCTCTCTGGTGAGTAAATACATTTTAAAACAGAGGTGCAAAGACTTTACAGTTAGTTTGCAAGTCTAGCAGTCTTAGTCAGGGTGGCTTCACGATTGCCTCTGTAATCTTAGTCAAGCTGGCCTCACCTTGCTATATTTCATTTGTAAAAGGAGCTGATGCATCAGGATAAGTATGGGTCAAAGACGTCCAACTTGAAATTGTGGTTATTTGAGGATTTTTTACAGTGTACCCATTGATCCCTTTAATCCTATCGAGCCACACATTGCCGACCGCCCATCCTCCTGGCAATGTCCCTGACCTTCAAAACACAGTAAAGTGCACCTTCACTATTGGTGTCAGAGTGGTCTTATGACCTTAAAACTTGTAACATACATGACTGGAATCCACAGTGAAGCAACTAGGATCGTAAAAACACAAAATGTCAAACATGTTGACATTAACAGAACAGATGGTTACAGATAGTTATGATGAGTACATACCTCAGGGGGTACCTATGTGGACAAAGGGATAAAAACAAAAAAACACTTCAATCAGCCTCAAAAACGAATACCATAGGCAGTAAACTTAAAGAAAATGTATCAAATTCTACATAAAAAAACATCTATAGATCCATAGAAAACTTAAACTTAACTTGTATACAGTATATATTCCAGTGTTCATTCAACAGTTAAGAGTCACATTTAACACTACAAGTCTTGGTACAACTCTCAAAGTGTTGAATTAACACTTGTCAATGTCAATGTAATGCAATCTCACGCTGAAAACGGAGAAGCCGATGTGGAGGCTCTTGACGAGGCGTCTGTTCCTCTTGTCTGGCTTCTGCATAAGGGACACTAACATGTTGTTGGGGCCCTGCTCAGAGGCGCACTCGTCGTCCACAGCATCAATGTGGATGCGATACTGGGGGTTGGTATGGAATGAATCTAAAGAAACAAACAGAAACCCACACGTGTGTTTGTGTCAAAAGAGCTTAGATGTTAGCAACTGGAGCTTCAAGATGCACTGTCTTCCCAGGGATGTCTTCACCCTAAAGCCATCAAGATGTTGGCTTAGGCCAAAACCAGGGCCGAATTAATGCATAGGCTAGAAATGGCTACAGCCTAGGGGCCTCTACCTGCCAATTGGGCCTCAAACTGTCCAAAAGGAGGACAATTTCAAAAAATGACAAGATGCAGTATTGAAAAATTCACATGCCATACTACGTTATAAATCTGGTGAATACTGCTCTCAAGATTTGGCAGACATATCATCCTTATTTCCTAATTTGAATTACAACACAGTCTATTTAATATTGCCACAAAATATTGTTTTTCAAGGGGGCCTACAGTAACCTGTAGCCTAGGAGCCCCCCGACACCTTAATCCAGCCCTGGCCAAAACATCGGTCTGGTTGGCATGCTATCCCAATAAATAACGATAAGATTTGTATTCAAGCTTGCGGCTTTTCTCCTCCACAGAAACTATATCCAGGGCCGCTGAAAGCATTGGCCAGGCCTGGGACAAAGTCATCTGAAAGGACCCACCATGAAATACATACGATGTAATGAGGACCCAATTTTGGGCCCCCTCTGTCCCTGGGCCCGGGACAACATCCCTGCTTGTCCCCCCTTGACCATACCTCTGTAGTTCATGCAGCCGCCAGCAGTGATCCCCGCGACCCAGCGACCATCGTGAAATTTGGACGTCCAGTGGCATTCAGAAGAGCCATCCAGGAAATCAGGGCACAAGCAGCAGATGTCCATGTCATTGTAGCTCTTGCAGAAATCCTCAAATGACATCCTGAAGATGAAAAAAGGTTTGGAATTTTAACCCAGTAAGACACGGCCTCTGTTGCAGATTATCTGTTACCACACTATACTGAAAAACATTGCAGCCAGTTCAACCAAAAAAAAGTTGCCCTGATGCCTTAAGTTTGTAAGTTAACTCAACTTGTGAAAGCCTTGAATTGAGCTAAACCTCGAGTTGAGTTAACTTACAAACTGAAGGCAACAAGGCAACTTGCCTGTTTACGTTAAACTGGTGGCAATGTTTTACAATGCAGAATGGCAATGACCAAGTCTAAAGGCCCTGTGCACTGTCATAGTGGTGTAGTACTATGGTAGAAACGTTTTTCAGTGACGATAGAAGCATTCAACTGCTGGAACAGCGTGCATTATGGTAGCCTCGCGAGCCATCCTACGTACTTCCGCCAAAGGATTGGCTCCACTACTGTAGTCTGGCCGTGCTTCTCTGTGGAGTGCTTGGAGCAGTAGAATTTTGATTGCAACGCCCCCCCCCCAGAAAACAGCCAATAATCGAATACGCCCCCCACGTGGGGACGAAAGGGGGAGAACGCTCGTGACAATGACGTACACATCTGCGCCAGAGCCATTGGTCTGCGCTATGTTGTTGTTGAGTAACTGCCAGCGATTGGGTGAGAGGTGTCCAATAATTTCAAACTATAACTGAGTGCAAACTTCCTGCTTCCTACAACCGCTTCAGAGCAAACAAATGCCAGACCATGAATACGAAATGAAATGGTAGTATTATGGGATGGTCAGGACCAGGCTAGCATTATGGGGCTATCCTTTATTTTATCCAGGATTGTCCCATTGAGACTATCAAACACAGACGTTTACAAAACAAGCAATTTACATGAAACACAATTTAGAAATGTACAAGTTCTCAAGTCAACTCAGTCAACTCAGTTAATTTACAAGCACATACATAATAGGCCCTACTTACAAAACATACATGCATGTGTCATGCATACTTTGGCCTACATACATACATACATATATATATATATATATATATATATATATATATATATATATATATATATATAGAGTATACATACTGTACATACAAAGATAAATACATACATACATACATACATACATACATACATACATACATACATACATACATACATACAGTACATACTTACGTACAGTAGACACACACACACACACACACACACACACACACACACACACACACACACACACACACACACACACACACACACACACACCACTCTAACATTAGGGACTGTTCGTTATTTATTTTTGGGGTCGCCGGAAGATGTCCACCTTTGATCGTCAAATTTTGCATGACCCTCCCCTAACGAGCTTCAAAACTTTGATGACCCTCCCCGCGACGCCGTCAAAAAAATGCATGACCCTCCCCTATGGAGAAGTAGTAAATAGCCCTATTCTACCTTATTTTTTTGACAAACGTTGATTGACCAACGCTGCTGCTAGCTTACTGGATGTTATTGTAGGCGCCCTCTTGAAAACTAGCCTATAGTAGTCTTTCACGAACGCGGGGGCATTTCATATTTATAATTTGATTTAGCTTATGATAACTTATGATAGCTCTTCGACACAACAGAACACAACGGGGTATGAATCTGTGATCAATTTTAGCTAAATGGAGAAGCGTTTCTGAGGCTATGTTACATCAAAGCATACAAACAAGGTAGGAATGTTTTTTTCTAATAAATGTGCCAAACATTTTTGGATGACCCTCCCCTAGCCAGCTTAAAAGAAATTGATGACCCTCCCCTCAGCAATGAAAAAAATGACGTGACCCTCCCCTATTTTCTTCCGGTGACCCCGAAAATAAATAACGAACAGTCCCTTAATGGGTTTCATACCAAAACTCTCCGTTGTCTCCAACTGCTTGACATGCTGACCGTTCCTCTGGGCTCACACTTTGCCAAGTAGAAGATCTACAATGAAAAAAAAACATCCCGTTAAAAGACTTGTAGACTGTGTCACATAGTAAATCAAACTGACAAACACCTACAGTAAAAGGCAGCATCTATAAATAGGTGCCAATTAGGGGAGTAAATCGCAGCCTTCATGGCGATTCAATTCCATATCGATTTCTTAGGCCGATTTTATTATTTTCAATTCTTAAGAATGCTCCAAGATTCGATTCAAAGCAATGGTTCACACTATTTTATCCCACAGGCTTGGCGAGCTTGGCATGTTAAACAAATCAGCAAAAGCTGAAGTATCTGCATGCATTTCATTCGAGGGGCATCTTTATTATGGTCCGTATTATTATTACTGCATGAGCAAAATAAAATGCCTCACAAAATGAGTGCAATAATTAGAAAAAATGATTAATCGATTAATAACGATTAATCGATTCTATTGCGGATGAATCGATTAATTGAATCGATTATTATTTACAACCCTAATGGCAATAAACCCTCAGTTTGAATATGTGTACTGTGAAAACAATGCTGTGTTAATTCAACACTTAGAGAGTACTCTGGGACAAAATGTTAAATAGACTCCACGTGTTGTATTAACACTGCATGGTTTACTGTGTGGCTTAAAAACGCCACATTAGGCTGTGTTTAAAGAGACCTCAAATTGAGTCGCATTATGTAACATTTTTGTTCTAGGGCAGAAGCCTCACATTTCACTTCGCTGGAAAAATTCTCATGTCTGCAGACAAACGCTGTCTCTCTCTCTCTCTCTCTCTCTCTCTCTCTCTCTCTCTCTCTCTCTCTCTCTCTCTCTCTCTCTCTCTTTCGTTTGCCTGCTGGGCATGCCACACCTCTTGTTATTACACAAGCACCGGGAAAGGTCAGCCAAAAAAAGATGAAGAAAAAAATCAACACAAAGGAAGAAATTATTAAGGATATGACAAGACTATGTTTGAGATCTGTACTATGACCTTTCAGTGAATTGTGTGTAACACCAACAAGTGAAAAGAGGCAACAAGGTTTAATGAGAGCCGTAGATAATCCCGATGCTTCATTGCAGGCTTGCGTGCCAGCCTGCTGTACACATTGTGTTTTCTTAACCAAAACCTCAGCCTAAATGTCAATGGTGCAGGTCTGAGCATGCGATGCGTATGTGAAAAGCAGGTCTGTCTTCAGCTTGCGGGTCCTTCACAATGCAGGGTCGAGGTCTGTTATGGCCACTACTAAAGAAGCAAAAGGCAGTAATTACACTCTTTCTCCAGAGAGAATATAGAGGGTTCCTTAGTTAAACACCACTGTTGTCTTGCGATTTTACACCTAGCTTGCTTTTAACAAAGTACAGTGCAAAGAAGCATTACCACTGTCATGCCAACAAGATGTTAGACTTAGTAATAATAGAGCAACTTGGACAGTGTTTTCTGTTTCGGTGTTACTGTAATGTAATGCACTTTATAAGGCAGGGCAAAGTTTGTTCAGTGAGTTGGCTGGATTAAGTAAGGGATAACGGCCGACGAGGTGACCGGTTATACGAAATTAATGGCGAGGCGGCGGCTTTGAACTCTGTCGCACCCCTTTTTTACTGAATCAACACTCGTTCATAAATTCTGATTGGATGTCTTACTCATCACTCCAGGCACCGTTCCATTCTCCTTGTCCCCACGGATTGAACAACCTGACCAGATTCACCGGCTGACCGTTGCTCGTCACCTATTGGGGACAACAAAATGTTGGATATGTAGGCTGAAGCAGAAATAATAAGCATTAAAGGCATTAATCGACTTTACTTTCTGGTAAACTAAGCAATGTGTCATTGAGTGAAGGTGGAGGGCAAGGTATTAAACAAACGGTGCATCACATTATCTAACCTACATCCTCGACTTTTGCAAATAAGAAAATCACCTTTTAATTTTGCTTTTGCAAGATAATGAGTAACATGTCTACCGTCAATGACAGTCTTGTCACATCTTGAGGCCACAAGCAAAAGGCAAGGAAGGGAGGTTAGATAATGAGAGGGACCCATAGAAACTCTTCTGACGAGTACTTCAATGGGGATTCAAATCATGCACGCTAGCACTGGGACACAGGAGGTGTCTTTCAAAGGTAGCAGTGCCAACAGATGCAACTTCGAAGTAACCCTTGCAAATTATGCACAGTAGCTGAGTGAGCATTCAAAAGACACTGCAAACTGATTATCGTTAACTTTTTCCTATTTGGAAAAGAACACAAACAACAGTGTGCCATGTTTTCTGAACATTCATTTCTTTGATCAAGCTATCATGCCTAACAGCTGCACCTGCCTGATTGAACTTCTGAGTATAATGACTAAAGCATTTCACTGCAGATGGGGACAGGCCTTTTCATTCTTGGCCAAAAACACTCAACTGCATAGGCAACAACATTGCTATAACATTACAGAGAGCCTTAAGCAACCGACTAAGACTTCATCATTACCATTTTGGTGACAGGTTTTAACAGCAGCTCTGCATTAAGGGGTTAATGAACTGACAGGTATACCTGAGTGACTCCAGTGATGGTGTAGGCATGGCCCTCCACAATTCCATTAGGCAGCACTGTGTTGGCTGCTGTGGCCTGAGGCACAGAAGTAGGAAAATGAACTTCAGAGATCAAAGCTCACTCATTCATTGTTTGCTTACTGTAACTTATTCTTCTTTGTCTAATGACATAGTAGCATAACAGGTTTGTGGAGATGAAATGTAAGTCATCTGACACCAATTACAGATACACTGTTAAAAATTATATCAGTGATAAGTCATGACAACGTAGTTAATTTACTCTGCTATACACTGCAATGGCAACAGCATGGGTTGAAATCACAAGTTACAGCACCGCTGCCTCAGAATTCCAAGGTAATTTAAATCTTTATTATAAGTTGTGTGAAACAACACACACAACTCCACACAACGTACAATTAAGATTTAAATTAACTTAGAATTCTGAGGCAGCTGGTATTGTTTTTTTTTTGTTTGTTTTTTTACAGTGCAGCACTTTGTAAAAAAAGAAGTGCAGCTTTGGATAAATACAAAATATGCAAGTGATCACATGGATTTTTACGTTGTCCTATTTTTATATTCCATAAAAGTCCATATTTTCACTCTGGAGTTAGAGTTATGGTTAGGGTTAATCAAACGAATTAAATAACAAATCCATGCAGTTTTGTGTACATTGAGAAACATTGCAAGCCAGTTAAACATAAAAAGCCAAGTTGCCCTGCTGCCTTAAGTTTGTAAGTTAACTCAACTCGAGGCTTAGCTCAACTCGAGGCTGGCTTAAGTTCAGTTAACTAATAAACTTGAGGTAGCAGGGGAACATACTTTGTTTTACATTTAACTGACTGAAATGTTTGACAGTGATAGGGAGTGTCTGAATGTCCCTGTCTATAACGGTACAGTTCACTCACTCCTTGAGGTGTGCCACAGCCCATGAGGGATCTTGATTTGGCCGCTCTGAACATCAGGTCCCAGAGGTTCGCTGGGGCCTCCTTCAGGTCGAAAGTCATGTGCACACCCCCGGTGAAGTCCACAAGAGCCTCGGACACACTTCCAGCATTCATGTCGGCATAGGAGCCACACACCCTATATTGGAGATAGACCAAATATACACAAAGGCGTAATGGACCTTCTTGTTGACCCAGGCCAATTTTCGAGTTGAATGCAATACTCTCATTGGCTCATTGGCCACCTGAACTCAAGTTCAATAGTTGAGTTTCACCTTTCTCCTGTCCTTCTCCAGATGTTCTCAGAGTCTGGTGATATTACTTCTATAGTTCCATATTAGCATGTTATCAATGAACCAAATAGGTCCAGCTAACTAACTGGATGCATTGAAGTCAATGATAATTGCCAGCTTGGAGGTACGAGTTGTACCTTCAGACACAGAGAACAACTGTGAGCAGGAGAAAGGTAAAACTCAGTTATTTTTCAACATAAAACTTAGTGGGAAATGAGTATATTTCGATTAATGGTAGACTGTAGCAACTAGATTAGACTGTGGGAGTTGACCTTCAAGTTCAATGCTTCAACCTTCAAACAGTCCAACACATCTCTTTTGACTACACAGCAGATGACAACTGGCCTTTAATAGGCTTGTGAAACACCCAGAGGAGCCTCATGAAAACAGTAAAGGCACATACTTGGCATAGGCCTTCTCCAACAGGGCAGCCCAGTACTCGTTTGGGGATTTGGAGCGCACAAAGATCAGCTGCCCATTGATGGTGGGAAGCTTGTCGTCAATCACCACGTCAACCCATTTCCCAAATCTCCAAAACTAAGAAAAAACAAGCGGAAACAAGCATAATATAGCCATTAACCAACCATATAACCACCACAATATAATCATTGTGTGTTTATATCTGATAGAACATTAGAAGATCAGTTTGTTCGATTTTACTGTTCTGTTACAGTCTAAGATAATTCAATTAAAAAAAAAAAGATAAAAAAATAAATTATCATTCTATTTGATTGCCCCCCTTGTCTTTACCTTAAAGTGAAATATGCCTGCATAGTTATCCGTGAAAGATTGTTCCACTGGAATGATTTGTTCTCTGATGTGCTTCTGAAATGTCAGAGCTCCAATGGAAGCTAAGAACCAGCAGTTTCCTGAAGACAAGGAGAGTAAGAGGCAGAGACATTCAGGTGATTCATAAAGCACCACACTGTAAAAACATTGCATTCAGTGAAATGTAAAAAGCAAGTTGCCCTGCTGTCTTAAGTTTGTAAGTTAACTCAATTTGAGAAAACCTTGAGTTGAGTTGAGTCTGGAGTAAAGTTAATTTACAAAATCAATGCAGCAGGGCAACTTCCTATTTTACGTTTAAGTGGAGGCAATGTGTCACAGTTCATGCACACCTGTGTGTTTAAGTGACAAGATGGAAGTAAGAGACAGAGACTAATTCAGTGTCAGTGTTATCTGAAAGCCATACAAGATGGAGAGAAATGTGTTTGATTTCTGAGTGTTCTGGGATTATGATCGTACCAATAGCTCCTTGACCAAAGTCAAATCTTGAGATGCCATCAGAGATGAACTGTGGAATATCCGACAGTCTCTGCAAAACAAAATGGATCATTCAATACTGCAATTTATATTTTTTCAATGTGTTTCCTTGCCTTTAGCACGTTCAAGCTTTGTCATGATCACAGAATGCAACTTATTGTTGTTCAATATTTATGGTCAGAACAACTACTCATTCTCATGCACTCAGAAGATGTTTTGCAGCGTACAGTCAAACCTTTCATGAAACATGTGCACCAAAATCACATCACATGGCATGCACCACCAGTAGTCGGACAAGGAATTGGCGTCCCCCAGGTCTAGCAACACAAACCAATTACATGCTACTGTATATGTCCAGAGATAAACAGTACTGCATTCACCAATTCTAAACAGACAGACAAATACAAGGAATTGGCCAGCCACACCCCTGGCTTGGCCACATCAGCCAATATTATT